>NC_137430.1:29421639-29649139 GCF_964374335.1 Astatotilapia calliptera
TTGCACTGAGACACTGATGTAACAACATGTTTCACTTGTTTGTGTTTCTGCTTTTAGCATCATCAACAAGCGGCATAAAAATAAGATATGGTGCATTGATCCAAATTCTGAGTGGCTCAAAGACAAAATAGAGAAGGTGAGTCAAAGGTGACATCGCTCAAAGTGACTCTTCTGCAAACAAGATTACTGGATTGAGTTCCACTAAAGGAAACACCCGACTAAACTAAGTTGCCAAACGTCCATCTTCCATCATAGTCAGCACGATGCGTTGACTACAGTGAATTTATCACTGGAAAATCCCCTCCCGTCTAGTTTAGTCGCTGCGTCTTTCAGCTGCCTCAAATCTCTCATCTCGCGGTTGAATGAACTCCAGCTCCATCATCTCAAACTGTGCCTGGTGACAGCAGACGTTCTTTTCTGGAAATCCACTGTGAGCTACTGGTTTGGGCCGCTCTAACCAGGACCTGCAGGAGAGCTGGTGTCACTATGCACACGAGGTTGGCGACTGTCACCAACTGTATCCCAGCATGGTGGAGGTGGAGTTCAACTATGAAATTAGGAACTAATTCCACTGACTAATTAACACTGACTTCACATCCAGTGAAGTCAGTGTTTTATAAAGAGATATGGGATGAAAGGAAACCTCCTCTAAAAATGTAGGAGGGGGAAGCCACTCATTAGCCTTTGCTGGTGTGAAACTGATGGACGATAATATCAGACTCCCACTGTGAAGTAACGTAGAAAGACAAAACTATAGATCAGCCTAACAGACAGTAATAATAAAATATTCTGTAAAATATTTCTAACTGTAAATATTTCTCTGTTTTCTTCTCCACAGGGAGAACTGAAATGTCCTCCGGTGATAAGTGTATGAAGCAACAATGAGACCACAAAAACATCAGAGCAAAGACAACATTTTGTACTTATTTAATTGTAATTCTTTTTGCAGATGTATTTATTTATTTATTATGTAAGTTATTATTTTAGCCTTTAAGCGATCAACATCATTCCTAATTTGTTGTATTTGTTGTAGATGACAGTAATAAAAGTTGTTCTTTGTGACTCTAAATAAATATGGCTCATGTTTAAAGTAAAATCTAATGCAGTTTGGTGATTCTTTTCTGGGCGGCAGTGCAGAGAAATTTCTGTTCTGACTCAGTGTCACATTTCTTTCAAATTGTTAACATGTAAAATATAACAGGTAGAAATCAGTTCATAACAGAGCTGAGGCAAAACCATTATTTTTATTAATCCTTACAAATAATATTAACGAAAAGCTGATAATGAAAGAAAACTTTCACGTAAGAGGAAACTGAGGAAAAGTGTTGCTTTGGATCATGTACATTATGTGCATTTATGAGGACACTGGGCCATGAAACCTGTATCTGTATCGGGTGACCTGATGTCCCTTTTTAAGCGCAGCTGCACAACATTTTATGTCCCCCTGTCCCACATTTTGACCGACTCTGCAGGACATGCACTTTCATAAGGTCTGGCTTTAGTCAGTGCAACTGAATGGAAACATTTCTTATACTTAAATTAAGTTTAGCCTGTCTAATTCTATACCCACGGAGACTCACAGGGAAAGTCACGAAAGTTACACGCTGTGCAGATTTTGGTAAATATGATGGAAATGAACACAAAGAAAATGATGCAGTAATATAATCTGAGAAACTGAGGGAAAATATGATGTGATGTGACATTATTTGTAAGTCATACTTGGCTAAAAATTGCTAAAATATACAGAAATGGCTAAAAAAGGCATGTTGATCTATGGACACATCATTACTGAAACCCAAAGACTGCTACCAGGCAGAACAGCTGAATAAAATACAGCCTATTGTGTGAGATCATAACAACAAAGTTTAGCCTCCTTTTCTTCCTGTTGTATTGACTTAACAAGAGAATTTAAAACATTGCATTAAAATATAAGATATTTGACAGACTCCCTGCTTTGGTAATGTGCTGTTGTCCCACACAAACACTGTGTTTGTCCCACATTTAGTTTATTCATCAGAGTCAAAATGAAACCTTATGAAGGATTCATTTTACATGCCTTCATTAAATTGTATATAAAATAAGTAAATAAGTCAATAACTAAAAACTTTGAAGAGGTCAGATGGGAAGCTGTTGTCAGATTTATCCAGTTTGATGTTGAATGATGGAGGCATTATGATACCAGAGGTGTCTGTGGCTCTAAAGCTGAGGTAACATCCCGTCTTGCCAAAACGAGTCTAAAATATTAGAATAAAATATGTGATTTTACAGTGACATCACAACAGAAGCTACATTTTCTTGCTGACCAGTCAGGTTATGGTTTTAATCTGTGTTATGCTGCCGACAAAATACACCAACATGTGATGTCCATAACTCGCATTAGAAATTAAATTTGTTTCTCCACTCGTTTATGTTTTTCATCACCACTACTGTTGCCATGGCGCTCATTGTTGGCTGTGCAAAGTCATTTCTTGTGGAAATTCAGACGCATTTGGTCCTGTGTGTATTCAAGCTGTGTCATGAGATGTTTCAGAGGTGAAACATGCAAAGCTTTACAATCTCAGGTCTGCAATGACTCTATTTATAACATGTGTATTAGTAAAACCGCTGTCAGTCGCACACCTCTGATGTCAGAGCTGACATGGTCTCTGAGGTCAGTGAACTAGCTGATCGGTTATTTATAACTCCGGTGTTTCTGTCACTGCTGCAGACAGTAAGCATAGAAATACAGTGAATCATCAATACAAAGGAAAAAGAGAGTCACCTTTCTAAATTGATCATTTATTCTCAGTAACAACTTTTGAGATGAGCCTGAAAATCAGCATTTTGTATTTTATTGATGCTTCTCTGGGGTTGCAGTTTCATCTTCATCCAGGAATTCATATCTGTGTTTGTAGGAGATGCCTTTAGGACACTGTAGTTCTCCCTGTGGTGTAGAGAGTGAGAGAGGAAAGCAAAAGTGGAGAGAGAGGAGAAGTAGTTAGATAAACTGAAGCACTTGGTTCATTTATTCCAAGCAAACACTGTTATCTATCTGCCTGCACTACTTCTTGGTTGGTTTTTCTTACAGACCAAGAAATTTCATATTTTTAATTCTATCACAACTTGTTTTTAACAGTAAAAGAAGAACTTCACTATGTTGGAAAGCGAGGTAACATTTCAGACATGTGCACAGCTTTTAATAACTACTTCTCTACAGTGCTTGATGTCAGTAAGGGTCTTGCAGTGGCGTGGTGGTTAGTACTGTTGCTTTATAGCAAGAAGGTCCTGGCCTCAAATCCAGGACTGTCTTTCTGTGTGGAGTTTGCATGATCCTGGTACTCCTGCTTCCTCCCAAAGACATATATATGGTGCATGTTTGTGGTGACCATAAAAATGGTTAATGGAAATACACCTCAATTAAACTTAAAAACATGAAAACGTTGTTGAAAAACTGATTGAAAGAAAATAGCAAAGCAAAAACCAAAATCATTTAAAAAAATGTAATGTGTATCAGTGTAGTCAAATATTTGGCTACAGCCCTGAAATGTATTCGTATGAAATTGCAGTCAGCCCAGTTGTTTTTGTTTGTATAGTTCTTGATGGGCTCTTGTATGCGACCGTGGCGCAGGAGGTTGGAAAGCCTGGAACCGGAAAGTCGCCAGTTCGATCCCCGGGCTCTCTGTCCTGGTCGTTGTGTCCCTGGGCAAGACATTTCCCCTACTGGTGTTGGCCAGAGGGGCCAATGGCGCGATATGGCAGCCTGGCTTCTGTCAGTCTGCCCCAGGGCAGCTGTGGCTACAACTGTAGCTTCCTCCACCAGTGTGTGAATGTGAGTGAATGAATAATGGAATTGTAAAGCGCTTTGGGTGCATTGAAAAGCGTTATATAAATCCAATCCATTATTATTATTATTATTATTGTATGTGTGGTGGTGTGAAGGAGGAAAACTGGTAAAGGTAACTAAATAGTGTTAAGGGTGCCACCTGGGGAGGGAGTACACCCCAGGAGAGATTACAACAGCCAGTCTAAACGTTGTAACAGTAACAAAAGGCACACAGGCTCGTCATTAACAAGCAGAGGTTTGGCAAGTCAATTTCATAGAAGACAACTTATTAGAGAAACTACCACCAATATAGAGCCGCAGATAAGAAACCGACTTAAATAGCAGGATTAGCAATACCAAACCTTAGATTAAGACATTTCATTAAGACACAAACATTACTTAAAAGAACAAGGTTCGCTGCCACGTGCTGCCCTAGTTAAAAATAGCAGCTCAATAAAATAGTTAATCAAAATGGTGGAGACCGGCCACCTGGGGAGGCAACCTACAGATCGGAGTGCCCAAGGGTGCCACCAATTACTCTACCGTGCAGTCTTTCTGTAACTTAAATTGTGTGTTATACTTGTTTCCCAGTGTGTACACTCATATGCATCAGAGGGAATTCCACCACACGTCCCTAGCCCCCACAGCAAGCGGCCGTGCCTTCACTAAAGCAAAATAAAAGAAACCTATAAATCAAGCAACATAAAACACAAAACAACTCAGTAAATGATAAACAGAGAAAAAGGAACAAACACACACAGGCAACCTTTAAAACCTAACAAAATATAATAAAAAGTTAAGACTAAAACACCATAAAACACAAATAATCAATCAATGCCACACACATTGCCGCTCTTGAGCTTTAGGGGAGATGACACTGATGATTTACCTTTTTAAAGTTTTTTGCCAAGTCGGGGTTTAATTGTGAGTTGCCTCCTTTTTAATGTGTGTCACATGTTGATTTGTTTTTATCAAGTTCACTGTCGCTTATCCTGTCTCTCGCATACTGTAATACAGTTTTATAGTTTTAACCGTATTTAATAAAGTAAAGCTTTTAATTGTTTTAGGTACTACTGTTACATGGTTGATTTTATTTTGTATTAACATGAAACCCTTTTTAACTGACTGTGTGCCTGCAGCTCTGTACTATTGAAATAGGTACCTCCTGCGGGTCACAAACACCTTTTAGATTTCTTAATTCACACACTGATTTTCATAATGAAAACTACTTTTGAGGAATCATTGCAGTCCTTAAACTGTGTGCGGTTTAGTGTTGTCTAACAAACTGTAGCTAAAGGCCTGATTATCTCTAAAAATACTTCTTGAAAGATCATATCCCACAAACTTAGTTTAGAGAGACCACACTGTCTACACTGTATATAGTGAAGTCTGCAGGTGTTTGAACATTGAAATTTGTTTTGTCCCTAAATTATTCTGGAGATCATCAGAATGAAAAGTTATTGGCCATGATTGCACAGCCCCTTTTTAAAAAAAAAAGATTCCACAACATTATTGTATGTCAGGTGGTGCTCAGGGCTATCCAGACTGACAAGCGGGACATTCAAGGTCACCACTCCGGTGGGGAGGGAGCCTGAGATTGTCTAAATTGGAGTCTGTTCTATCGCAAATGCAGAACAAAAGGTTTTAAGACAGCAAATAAGTTGGTGCTCTAAAAAACACGATTGTTTGCTTGCAGGACAGCAGCAGGAGATGAGTCCTCTGTCACAGATGGTTGGTCAGTGAAGATGGTCACCTGCAGGTTCAAGCTCATTGCATCTCCAACCCACATCCACTGTCACTGCACTTAAGGGAAGTTATTGTTGGGTTTATCTAAGTACAAACCCTGCTGGAACAATTAGACAATCAACTGCAGCAGCAAAACAAAACACAGCTCTTCGTGTGATCACGCGCGAGGGAGGCCAACTGAGGTCAAGCGCTGTTCCTTCCACTCGAACCACGTCAGAGTGTCTGCAGAAACTCCCGTTAGTGCTCCTTTTATTGCAATTACATGAATATGCATAGTCTCATCAACATGTGACAGTTTCAAACGGGCATGTGTGTGTAAACAGAGTATATGCCTCTATGTGTGAGTCAAAATATGACCCGGTGAAACCTGCTCAGACAGGCCTAACCATATTTTACTATGTTGTCTGCAAAGAGATGCAACTCCCAATATGCCCGGTGCCAGGAGCCTCCCTTGCAGCAGCCCAACTAAGAAAAAAGACTGTTGTAACTAGACAGATATAGAGTGTGTGTTCCGCCAGACCATATATCACAAAACAAGATGCAACCTTCCCGTGAATGTGTATGAGCTATGCCAGAACAACAGAAGGGAGTGAACGTCCTCCCCCGTCATGGTGCACCCAGACCCTTAGCAGACCTAAATAAGGATGAGACATTTTATCAACATACAAACGATTATATATCTCTAAGCATACATGATGATATGTTTCCAAATACAAGTGACAATCCTAAATTATCACTCTGACAGTTATGTTCTGTTAAAGACTTTCTTCTGCACTTACATTTGGATCACCTAAATCCACGACAGTCATTTGAGCAGTAATGCCACGACTGGAAACAAGCAATCCCTGAAATATTACAATATACCAAGCTTCTGTGTTTGAATACAAAACAAATGTGTTGTGTGATCTAGAGACTGCACTTGTGGCTGAACCGTAAATACATTTTATTTTGATTTTATAAATAATGTAACTTGCAAAACAAAGTTGTGGAAAGCCTTAACTTAGTTTCAGGATAATTAAATCTGAGCCTTTGTTTCACTGTAAGATTCTAACAATGATGGCAACATAACTGTTTGTTGTTCAGCAGAACAGTGTCCAGTATGTTGGCTGGTAGACTTTCTTACATAAAAGTTGGGCTGATTTTAACAGCATTACAAGCTTTCTTGGTTTTTTGAGGCACAAGTTCTGGTAACTAATGAGGTTGTACAGTGTAGTGATCATTTTGAAGCAAAGGGTGATACTGATGTTCAAGAGCCGCAGGTCATTTTGATGTTTGATGATCTTCTAGCATCTTCTAGTGATCATTTTGAATCAGTTGACAATGCTGATAATGTGATTGAAGTTGACACTGTGCAGAGGGGTGGTGGGGTTAGGACTAAGGATAAACCTGATTTTAATTCCAGAGAACTGCAGCAGCGTGTTGATTTTAGAACGATTGCTGTAGATAGTCTAGACCATGTTCCAGCCAGGGTTAGAGGGAGTTTGGGTAATTTAATTGATGAAGCCTTAGATAATGGATTGCATTTTTATAGCGGTTTTCTAGGCACCCAAAGCGCTTTACAATTCCACTATTCATTCACTCTCACATTCACACACACTGGTGGAGGCAAGCTACAGTTGTAGCCACAGCTGCCCTGGGGCAGACTGACAGAAGCGAGGCTGCCATATCGCGCCATCGGCCCCTCTGGCCAACACCAGTATGCGGTAGGTGAAGTGTCTTGCCCAAGGACACAACGACCAGGACAGAGAGAGCAGGGGGATCGAGCCTCATCTGTAACCTCCCGTTTACAGATGAGCTTCCCAACCACCTGAACCATGGTCGCCCCAAGCAGATGATGATTATAATACAGATTTATCTCTGGAGGAAATCATGTAAGTGCTTCAGACTAATGATGCATCAATATCTTGGGAGGAGTTGAATGTGATTGTCACAGTTGCTCATAACAGGAGTGGAGGAGGCATTTGTTTGAGACTGGGCAACATGTTGTATGATGACATTTTGTCAAGAAAAGGGAAACATCTATATAATCTCCAAAGTAACGATAGTAACTTGTGCTTTTGTGCCTCGTACACTCTGTCAATGGTTGTGTGTCTGAGGATTAAAAACGACTTTATGCAAAACAGCTACACAGCAATGCAGGACTCGAACTGACCTCATGTCCCATTGTTAATCAGTGGTGCTGGTTTCAGTCATTATGTAAATGTGCTGTTTATTATGTCAGGAAACCTTCATCAGCTGAGACTGAAAAATTCACTTGGATGAGTGAAAAAATGTTTCTCCCACTGAAAACACTACGTGCAGATGAACAGAATCATTGTTTTGAGATTTTACCAGAAAGGCTTTAGGACCCAGGGGATTGAAGGGAGTGTAAAGCAGCGGGCGCTCACTCTTTCTCCGCGGTTCTATCACAGAGGCGTCGCAGTCAGCAGATGTGGTGTGTGGATGTTTAGACGTTGTTGGTAAGCAATATGAAACTGAAAATTAGAACTTGTATCATCCTGTGAGAATATAGCACGAGTGTGGCTCATACTGTGTGTACTTATGGAAGGAGTGCTGAAGTATAACATTTAGATAAGGCTGGTTGGCATTCAGGAGCACGCTCACAGTAAAAGAAAGACGAGGAACAAAGCAAATGTTTTGATGTTTTGGATCATGAAACTGAAAGAAGATTTGAAATGAACTGTGTGTTGCATTTTTTGCATTTAGTTTTTGTCAGTACTGACTAACAAGAAACGAACCACGCTGTGTGGCAGGTGAATCATTCAGCTTAAGGTGTGAAATGTCCTGTAAAAACTGTGAACTGTAAATATATACTGGTACAGGTATGCAGCCCAAACTGTAGGATGGCCTCTGTGTGTGATATTGTTTTTCCACTTTTCTCCCTTCTTACTTCTTTCCATTCTACTTATTTGAGTCAGGTCAATGGTCTCGGGTTTACAGTCGTGTTTTCAGTTATTTTGTTTGGCATGGTGCAATACGACAGCCGGGCAAAGTACAATCCCTGAGTGGAGGCTTAATACCTCATTGAGGTTTACCCCTGTGTTCATGAAATGATGACAGGATGCTCTGAGTTTCTCCTGTTTCCAGATGTTTAGTGCATGTAATACCTGCCTGTGTGTGACTGTGTTTATTCTATTGTGTGTTTGTGACTAAAAAAGCTTAAAGGATTCCTGTTGGTGCCATTACTCTTTCTTTTCATATGAGGCTCATTTTAACTATAATTTTATTACAAATGGTTTAATAAAAAAGTTCTGTATATATTTTCTGATATTGACCTCTCGTCACCTTTATTCTGAATTTATTCCTGCATGATTTGAGATTAGATTGCGTATGAATAACATAAAGGGCTTAATGACTATGAAAGGACACACTAAATAACCCTGTGGATGTGCTTGTCGATGGGTGTTTGTTGGTCTCTCAGTAAATGATGACCTCAGAATAGTCTGCTTAAATAATGCAGTTCTTCTTTCTGTGACAAACAACAGTTCAGACACTTTGACAAGTTCATCAGCTGGTAACAAACCTGCTCACAGCTCAGATCCAGACTCAGATTTGGTGCCTTTCAGCGTCTCAACATGTGTTCGAGTCTCTCCACCAGCCGCCTGATTCTTCTGATCTCCCTGAGTGTGGTGATGCTCATCTCTGTATCAGGTAGTTTTTATTTCTGGAGTTTGCTCTGTTGTCAAAGCTCAGTAACACCAGCTAAAAGTCTGTTTCTCAACGCGGTTATAAATCTATCTGACCTTAATGCAACTTGCTAACTGTGAACTAACTGTGTGAAAAGAGACTAAAACTATCACAGACTGTAACAGAGCAGCTGTTTCTGGATACATTTAAAATGCAACTCTACATTTTATATGACTGATTAAATCCAGCTGTATTTTTGTCAGTTATATAATTTTTTATATTACACATAATAACTGGATCAGTAAATTATTTATACAACATCTGAGAGTTGTTTATTTCATTCTCCATGATATCTGAAAGGCTCTGAAGAATAATCACAATGTGTGTGATGATGTGCTGCAGGGGCTGACCACGCTGGGAAAACCTGCAATAAAACATATTCTAACAGTGGTGTAATAAACATGTCTACACCTAAATGGGCAAAAAACATCATCAGCTGCTTTGAAGACAACAGACCAGGCTGCCTTCATGGCTATGAGTAAGTAGAACTTCTTCTAAATTCACTTAAACCAAATAAAATGTAGAAATTAGTTCTTGATTAAAAATCCACAAACACAACAATGAAAATGAGATTTGCACTGAAACCTTGATGTAGCAGATAAATGTTCCCCTCTCTAACATACAGCACTACTGTTTGCTCTGTGATTGTTTCTAATGTGGTGACGTTGGGGAATCTGTGAGTTTGTGCTTATGAGCTTGGAGGAAACCTGAGCTGTTCTCTCACAGCATAATGCAAAATGGACCCTGCACATGTTCAGTTAACAATAAAGTGAAAATGTCGAATCCTTTGATTTGTCTTCTTCGCTCTAAACTTCTTTCTTTATCCTTCTGTTTTTTTCTTCCAGGGTCAAAACACGTGCAGGAAGAACATTTTTCCTCAGACCAAACACCGAGTGGCTTAAAAGGAAAATAAATGAGGTGAGAAACAAAATATTTATAAAAAAAAAATGTCAACACAAAGTTTAGAAAAACCAGCAGTGAACTTCTATCAAAAGTGTGAAGATTATAATATAGGTAATAAAAAGACACTGTGTATATCTGTCTAATGGTGCTTCACCTTCTCTCTTTCACCACCACAGGGAACTCTGCTGTGTCCTCCAATGATTTCTAAATGATGATGATGGAAACGATGAAGCAAAAGCTGTAGGAAACAAGACCCTAGTATTTTTGCTTGTTAATTAATTCTCTTTTTCTTCTCTTTTCTTCTTCTTTTCTTTTTTCTTCATCTTCTTTCACCAATTCTTCTTCTCTCTTTCACCACCACAGGGAACTCTGCTGTGTCCTCCAATGTTTTCAAATAAACATGTAGAAAATCGATCAGCTTAAATAACTGAAGCTATTAATCTTTAATGAGTCCTCCCACTATAGTTTGTATATTCCAGCTGCACCACAGTGTTTAGAAGCAGTGACTGTCTGTCCTCTTACATGTCTCGTAGGTTTCTTAATTCACACGCTGATTTTCATAGATTTAATCTAAGTAAAAATTATGAAAACGATGAAACAAAGTTAAAGTAAAGCAGCTGCTGGAAACATTTCTGCTCATTTATTAGTTCACACTTTGACAGAAATATTTGTTAAGAAATGTAAATTATTTTTTGCAAATTATTCATAGCGCTTTAACAGTCTTGTGTTCACATATATATATATACAATACAATATCATTTTACTTACTTTAACATATTTAAAACCAGGGGGTACACCAAATTACTTCACAGTAAGGAATAAAGAGTAAAATGATGACACTGAACAGTAAGACATTTAAAGAATGTAAAATAGAGAAACAAACAAAGGATTGGCAGAATTCATGATAATTTAGAGAAATGAGTAAAGATACAGCAGTTAGTGATTGGTGAGAATTAGCAAATATACTACAAATGTCATTAAATATGAATGTTATTCTGTCTTCAAGCTGAGAACAAAGATAAATCAATAAAAGCTTCTGAAATCAGATTTTGTTTAATGGTCTGTGTGATTAATTATTATTTGCTGTAGGTGTTATAACTGACAACAAAATACTTATTGTTGTGATTATTTCATGATGACGTCATGATCACAGGACACCAGGAGGCAGCATTTAACCGATATGGTAGAAGTAAAAGTGAACATTCAGAAATCACTTGAAAAGTTATTCACAAATTCATATTTTATTCATACTTTCATTAATGTTGCAGGAGCAGCAGACTGAGCACAGACACTCATACGGTCCTCTCCTCCTCCAGCTCCTTTAGGGAAACACTGAGGCGTTCCCAAGTCTGCCAAGAAACATGCGTCTTTGTCATTCGTTAGATTGCACATAATTAACTCTATTCCTCACATCTTAGTCCCTCCCACTACAGATGACAGCAGAAGAGGTGAAGACGAGGCATGAGACAAGATTTAACAGGTCTATTGCGGAGGTGTGGTCCCTGGCTCAGCTGCAAGGGCGAAGTAGTACAGTGAGCTCAAGGGGGCGGTGCTGGAGAGGCTGGTGGGGCCACAGCTGGTGGCGTTTGAACTGATGACAATCTCTTTCACCTTTATAGTGAAGCGAGAGAGTGGCATGAGAATGGAGAGCTGAGACCGGCGCCGAACAGACTGTGGGTCGTTATATGTGCGTGTAATTATAAAAACTGATATCCAAGAGCACAAACATTGTGTGTGTGGAAGTCCATCTTACAAGGACGTTAACAGACATCATGGAAACCTTGTTTTAAAGTGGTGTCAGTGTAAGAAAGTATGATTGGCAGGTCAAACCTATTTGTTTGAGTCACAGGAACAGAAGGAGTGAGATCAGCTTAAATAACTGAAGCTATCGATTTTTAAAGAGTCCTCCTTCTCTTATTGTTTATATATCCAGCTGAGCCAAAGTGTTTAGAAACTCTCTGTTCACCACACCAGACTGACTTCACTTCAAATCCGTTCTGTCTGGTTTGCTCTCTCTGAATAGTGATTTTGTGCATTTTGAAGCTTAAACTGGTTTTTAGAAGCTGTGATTCTGTCCTCTTACATGCCTTATAGATTTCTTAGTTGACAGACAGCTACTTTTGAGGAATCATCGCAGTCCTTCGACTGTGTGCGGTTTATTGTCGTCTCAGAAATTGTAGCTGAAGGCCTGATTTTCTTGAAAATATACTTTTAAAAAGTTAATATTCAAGGATGTTTTATAAAGAAAGAGAAACTCAAAAAGCAAAGTGCTTTCACAAAGACTTGAAAATAGTCAAAGATGGAGGCACACACCAGGATTACTACTGAGAATGGCATCCTAACTGTCCCATTTTTGTAGGTTTCTACTCTTTCACCTCCTTTGGCAGATGTTTCCTGCTGTTTGCATAACCAACAAGTCCCTTTGACCTGTGCGACTCCCACATCTCCTCCCTATTAGCCATGAGTCCCCGCCAATAGGGCGCAGATGGGTGCAGATACCAGAACTGAGGTTTTAGATTTTCTTTAAAGCATATTTGTACGTCTTTACATTTTCTTCAATACATTCGTGATAATATAATTTTTGTTCACATCCCATTTTAAATGATCTTGAGTCGTGTAGTTTATACATGTGGTTTTATAACTACAGCATATTTATGGCAGGTTTGAAATAAACTTCTGCATTAAAACAACATAATACGAAAACAGCAGAAATCTCAAATATTTACCAGTAATGGTTATTGGAAGTGTGACTAATGTTCTCTGAGTTCCTTCCATTTATATAATGTTGCTGACTAACAGAGGAGCTAATCATGATGAGTAATCTCATCGCTGGCCTCTTCTTTTCTCTCTTTGTGACCAGCTGTGCAGCCTGTTCCATCACTCATAGTTTGGGTTTGACCTGCTGTCATAAGGTCATCACCCAGGAAATAAAGACAATCAGACGCTACATTCAACAAAAAAAACACATTATGAGTGCAGGCAGCACGCCTTCCTGTGAGCAAGCTGCGATTTAAAGGGAAGTCAAAGATTTTCCATGTGTAATGGCGACTCCCTGTGGAATTATGTCTTCACAGATGACTTATTACCACATCATCTGAAACCATAGAGGTGGTGAATGACTCTTAGCTTTTATTTGATAACAACAAGGGGGGAAACGTAATATCTCAGGATAAGATAAATACCATGTCCTAATATTTTAGTATTTATATGATAAAATGTATTGTGTCTCTGCTTTTAAGATAGCAAACAGGCATGATTCAGGATTTTGAATCACTGAAAGACGAAATAGAAAATGTAATTACTGTAATTACCTCCCTGCTAATTAATCTTGCTGTAGTGTCGTCCTTCAGCTGCCTCAAATCTCTCGTCTCCTGCTTGAACGGACTCAAACTCCATCATCTTGACCTAGGGCCACTCTAACCACTGTGCTCATGCAGCTGCAGACTGCCACCAACTGTAGTCCAGGACAGTGGATCTGAGACTTATTAGTGAGGCAGCACACTCTAGAATTATTCTATTTATACTGATAGAACAAAAATCCATTTTTGTAAACTGTGTAAATGCTCAGAGTCAGAAAGGACCATTATCCACGTGTGACGTTCTGCAGTGCAGACCGAGCGAAGGTGTGTGTGGACCCAGGAGCAGACACAGGTGAGGAGACGGTTCCTGGTGAAAGGCTGAAGACATGCCTTTATTTGGAGCGATTACAAGAGTGCAAAAATAAAAACACTACAAGAATGGTGACGAGTGCTAAACTAAAACTTAAACTGGGAAATAATAGAAGTGACTATGAGAACCGACTATGGGAAAATAACCGTGACGACTATGAACTAAACTTTGGGCTGGTACATGAACTACAAACATGACCAGCACAAAATCCTGAAAGACACATAACGTGTAATGTGGGAGGGAACACAGACGTAGCAACGCTGAACACGAGGAGACTGAGGACTTAAATACACACATGAGGACACAGCTGACTCCAATGAAACATAATGACAACACAGGGGAGAGTAACACTCGACACACTAACACGAGACACGGACCTTCAAAGTAAAACAGGAAATATGACAGGCGCAGACTAGACACTAAAGTAAACCTAAGAACAAAACTCTTAACCAGAATAACACTGAAACTTAGGAATATAATAACAGGAAAACTAAAGAATCGGTAAAAACACCTTAATACAAGAAACTGAAAATGCCTGATCAAAATGACCAAAACTGTGACACCATGATATGCTTACTGGTTAACGACTTCACCCATCGAAACACCGCGATGGCTGTAATGATGACACTTGATAATGAAAGTCAAAACCAGTGGATGACATCATGATCATGGCTTCCTCTATCTTCCTCTCTTTCCACCTGCTTTTTAAACATACATTTTCCCCTGAGTTCAAACGACTTATTAATAAAGTTTGGAAATGGATCATCATGTAATTTGTACGTGACCAGTGGAGTATTAAAGATTACTAAAAAAAGACCCCAGTAATCTTAAGCATGTAAATTATGGTGTATATTTGTTGAAAATGACAAAGAATAGAGGTGGTTTTTGTGGTGACCACTCATTAAAAGCTGTTAAAAACAAAAGTCATAGAGGAAAGTACTTTCAGATTTGACCACAAAACTGGGTCACCCATTAATTGCAGATGGTTGTTGAAAGGAAACCCCCATAAAGTTACATGTAGGAGGTGCAAACCACTAATAAAATCAACACCCGCAGGTTAACATGAACAAAACTGATCACGTCACAGAGAGTCCCTGTGCTCGGTCTGTGGAAAGCCCTTCCACAAACCAAGGGAACATCTCTCTCTCTATATATTATATTATATTATATTATATTATATTATATTATATTATATTATATTATATTATATTATATTATATTATATTATATTATATTAACCAGGTGAATTAAAATGCTTGAACATATAACATGGTTAAGTGTCAATATTTACATGAGGGATTAAAAATATGAGAGAAAAATGAATGTGTTGTGCTGGAAAAACAGCTGATTAAATTTATTGCATAGATGCTAATTTTCATAATCAATGTGCAGGCTGAACTCAAACACAGGGCTCAGGAAGGTCACTTTAAGTGATTTTACTTACAGTGAACTATTTATCTTAATTTATTAGTTCGTGAAGATCTGAGCTCAAACGCCAACAGGAGCGGGTCAGATCGCTCCTCCACAGATCCTATTTCAGATTACTGCCTCTCAGGGAAACAAAACAGGACTTCTGCACAGAGGAGAAAACAAGTAAGCTACAGGCAACGTTTCATAGATGTGAGGTGACAACTTAAGAATCATGTGTGTTTAAAAATATTACGAAACATTTAAATACATCATCCAGCAGCTGGACTTGGACTTATTTGACATACGGTTGACGAAAGGGTGTAAAATTCCCTTTAGGGTGCAGAACTTTCCTCTACACTAATTTCAGTAAATAAATAAATCTTTTAATTCTTACTTTTAGTGCTGCTTATTATTGCAATAATCATGAATCATGCAGACCAGAGCTTGCTTCACAGCAGCTTAATTCGGCTACAACTGCTAATATTGCTGCTACTGCTATAAAATGTCAGTGCTTGTTGGATGACTATTCATATTTGGGTTTAGGTTGCATATTATCAGGCTTCAACTCATTACAGAAAATGTTAGCTTGGAACAAACTAAACAACAACCCTCAGCACTGGAGGAAGAAAGCTACCAACCACAGCATTGTGTGGTTGTCATGTTTCCATTGTGTGTCAATACATCACCAAACAGCCCCTAATTCAGTGACAAGCTTCAGTATATAAGATGACTCACTCTCACACTCTGACCAGTTCATCAACTGGTAACAAACAAACTTTAGATCCAGACTCATATTTGGTGCTTTCAGCGTCTGAACATGTGCCCGAGTCTCTCCACCGGCCGCCCGATTCTTCTGCTCTCCCTGAGTGTGGTGATGCTCATCATCGTATCAGAAGGTATCAGAGTTTTTGTGTATTTCTGGAGTTTGCTCTGTTGTGACAGTTCAGTATCATCAGCTAAAAGTCTGTTCATCAAAGTGGTTATGAATCTATCTGACCTTAATGCAACTCAACAACTGTCATTAGGAACTGAAACTACTGTAGATTGTAACAGAGCCGGTGTTTGTTGACACATTGCAGCTGACTACATTCGGGAATTTGTTTTAGCTACTTGGAGAAACTCTGGACAAATTTAAAGCACAACTTGAAGATTTTCATGGTTAATTAAAACCACTTGTTTTATATTATACATAATAATTAGTACAACATTTATGTAGCTTTATAAATCACCTGAGAACACAGTTCATTTTATCCTGTGTAAAGTCTGACAAGCTCTGAATAATAATGAGTATAATGTGTGATGGTGTGTTGCAGGGGCTGGCCACGTGGAGAGTTCCTGCTATCATGCTGCTGAGTACTCTAAAACTAGGAAAAACAGCCATGTCGCACCTAACTGGACAAAAAACATCATCAGCTGCTTTAAACAAGACCAACAGGGCTGCACACCTGGCTACCTGTAAGCAGAACTTCCTTTGAATGTAAATAAAATGTAGGGCTGTATCCAAATATTAGCATTTTTGCATCTACATACGAGGAGTGAGCCTTTGATTTGCCTTTCTCTCTTCCTCTCTCTATACTTATTCCTTTCTTTTCTTATTCCAGGGTTAAAACAAGAGGAGGAAAGACATTTTTTCTCAAACCAGACACGAAGTGGCTGAAAAAGAAAATAAACGAGGTCAGAAACAAAATATAAATCAAACTGTGGGCACAAAGTCTAGAAAAAACAACATTTCCAACTGAAGTATTCAGATTATAAATGAATTAAAAGGTTATACAAAGACTCTGGACTTTTCTAATGTTGCTTCTTCGTGTCTTCTTTTCTTTTTTTTTTTTTTTTTTTTGTCGTGTCTTCTTTTCATGTCACCTTCTCTCTTTCCACACCACAGAAAACTCTGCAGTGTCCTCCAGTGATTTCTAAAAGAAGCTGATGTGGGAACAAACAAAGTTGAAGCAAAGCAGCCACAGAAGCATTTTCCAGTTCAAACCTTTACAGAAACATCTGCTGAGAAACGTTTTATTATTTCTGTAAATTATTTGTAGAGCTTAAAAATCAGATTTTATGGAACTGTTTAGTTAAGATGTTTGTAAATATGAATATTTCAAATGACCTTATTCTGTCTTCAAGATGAGATTGATGTCAAATTCTAATAAAAGTATTTAAAATTCTGATTTGTTTCATTAGTCTGTGTGAGATTATTTATTATTTGCTGTCAGGATTTAAAGTGACAATACAACACTAACTGTCATAGTTAATGTGGGGAGGTACCCAGGGGCCATTTTAGACCATTTTGGGGGTGCTTCAGCAACCGCAAAATGAATCAAAGCACCCCCAAAGATTTCTTACTTTTTTGACAATATTTGCTGTTTGTGTGACACACTACTAAAAATATAAAAAGCATACAGTACTTGGTTGAGATGGAACATTTTAACAACAAAAGTATAGATAACCCTCCCCCCCGCAAAGTGGTTTGTTCCAGCTCAACTCTCCCCTACTCTGGCTCTAGCGCCTTTCTGCCAGAGCGATGGTGGCTGAGACGCAGCAGAGCGGAGGTGTAAGTGCCTGGCCTAAAACATGTTGGCTGCATTTAACCTTCAGTTACTCTTTATATAGTTAGGTAGGAGTCAGTCCATGTTTCTTTTTAGCTGAAAAACATTACACCCAGGTAACCTGCAGTGTTGAAAACGTGTTTCCGACAATGTTTGCTACCCTACAATCCGTCCTGCTCCGTAGTAAAATCAGCAACATATGACCGTCCTGTTGCTCCCATTGAAATGTATACAGCGTATTTAAAATCTAAAACTTATAATTGTCCGCAGCCTGCTGTGGTTACCACTGTCCTGCTTGAAATGGATACTAACTAGCTAACTTACTGGATGCCCATTAACCTTATGACTCCTGTTGTGTGTGTGCGTGTGTGTGTGTGTGTGTGTGTGTGTGTGTGTGTGTGTGTGTGTGTGTGTGTGTGTGTTTGTGTGTGTGTGCATTGTGTACAGAGAGACAGCCAGGTTCATAATGGATATAAGGAAGTTTTTTCAAAAAAAGGAGCCACATTCAGGTAAAAGTGTAAAAATCAAATGATCCATCAATCAAGAATAATGTTGGATCAGTGTTTCAATGTTTATCTTTTATTAGATGTTCATGTGGTTTGGTTATTTGCCTTTTGGTTGAAAGTACACTGAGAGAGAACTTTTTGTTAGTGATCATAATAGTATTTTTTATATATTAATTAAATTTTTCATCTAATTGAATACAATCTATTTGTGTATGATTGTCAGTCCAAAGAGGGAGAGAGGAAAGAGGGGAACGTGAGGAGAAAGTACAAGGTCAGGAAGAACCAGGTAAGAAAACAGACAGGGAACAGTGACAGGCACAACAGAAACTGTTAAACTGACAAAGAGAAAAAACCTGATTTTACTCACAATCTGGAAGTTGTGTCCTCCCTATATTAAAGCTGCTGTACAGAATCTGCAAAACAAACTGGGTTGAAACATTTTTGACCCTCTTTAACAACATTCCAACATAACATTATAATTGATCGGGGAGATTAAAATTAATTATATATTTTTATGTGGTTCAGCCGCAACTCTACTAAAACCTCAGCCAGTAATAGGTAGGCCAACCTTTGGACCGTCCAGTTGTCTGTATGACTGCTGCAGTACATGCATCACATTTGCACACTATCAGAAAGAGCGAAACAGCCCTGGTGGAGTGAGAAGCTGCAAAGAGAAGCAGATGCTCTGTTTACATTCTAAATATGTTTTAAGCTTGTTTCAAAGATTCTGCACAGCAGCTTTAAATGTTTTCTAAAAGCACACAGACACTTATCAGTGTTTCTCAAACTTTTTACAGTGTGGACCACCTGATAAAATGTCAAGCTCTCCTAAGGACCACTATGAAAGCATGAAACTCATAAATCTTACAACACAAAATTAGTATCTGCAATAAAGATTTTTTCATGCATTGTATACATTCTACCAGAGGCAAATTTGCCTCCATTTATATATATATTTTTTAAATATTTTGTAATAATTGATTTGTAATAATTTATTCTGTTTTGGGAGTGTTTTTTATGTATCTGTATTATATTATACATACGCATTAAAAGTGAATCTCTGTCCAAAAAATGCACTCAGTTTACTTTTTTACTCACTATGAGCATCAGTCATTATTCTTCCCCAGTAATTAAGGTTAGGAAATGTATTTTTTCTATTCCAATCCATTCTTCTTTAGCAGCATTTACATAACCTTTATCTGATTTGATGGTTTTGTTACAGACTTTTCAAAAAAGTGTTTTGTTTTTCTTTCACAAATGTGGGGATTAAATTGTTAAAATGTACAAAACAGTGATGTCATGTTTTGTGACGAGGACCCAGGCACAGAGAGACTTGATGAATTTAAGAATCTTATGATTTAATAAAGAAATTTGCAGACTTGCACAGAGATGGTAAAATTACGATGACTGATAAAGGAGACGAAGACAACAGACGATGAGGACAGGGAGGATGCAGGGACCGAAAGAGACAGGGAAGAAGTCTCATTGTGACGAGTAAAGTGTATCTCAGCTGGCCGGGCAGCTCTCTGGGTGCTCAGCCCCCCCAAAGCTCTGATCCTAGAATCGCCCCTGGAGGTACCCAAACACAGACATCAGAGGCCTGTACAAAGCAGGATGATTCAGGCTTATTTAGTTAACCCTGCGTTCTCTGTGCAACCAAAGTGCTTCACTGTTTATCAGCGTACATCACCATGGTAACTTATGCTCCTCTCCTTGCACCTTTGCCCCTCCCACTACAGTTGCCAGCAGAGGAGATGTAACAGACTGGGACATCCTCACTTTGGAAACTTGTCTTAACGTGATGCCAGTTAAAAGTGACCTTTTCTGAATCATACCCACTGAATGAAACCAGTTATACTTCAAGAGTGCCTCACTTTCCCACTTTCTATTAAAGGTATGTTAGGAACTGTGACATCTTTCAACATGGAGCACTGTTGCTAATACCCTTCCTTGGTCTGTGATTTCATGTTGCTGTAGTGTTCTGTGTTTATGATTTGCTATATTCTGAGTTTTCCTATTCATGCGAATGCATCCCATAATCTCCAAAGTTGCCAGAAACAACTTACCAAGGAGGTGTCTTAGTCAGCTGCTCAAACAACCTCAGTTCTTTCTGTTAGATGTGGGCACTATCAGTTTTGCTGTGAACACCTCCTGAATGATCTGAGGATGAGTCCAGACACCTATTAGACAAAGCTCCTTTCTTCAGCTTTAAACTATGATCTACTCTTTCTAGTCCTCCTTGTCCTCCATGTGTTGATCTCTGCCATCCCTCTCTATCAAGTGTGTCTGTGTATGATTAATACATTTGAGTTTTAGAGAGTTTTACATTTGCAACACATTCCAAGAGGATTTGGACTTTATAAAGGAGCTTTGGATGAGCTTATCTTGGAGAACTGGGAAAGGTATGCAGTTGAATAAATGAACCATCTGTCTGTGAGTCCTTGCATCAGGAAACAACAAATCTGTCTCCTGAGGGACAATCCTTTAGGTTCACTTTCTCTGTTTCATTAGTTACAATAAGACTTATTGACATTTAACCATTTTAGTTTGTCAGTTCTGAATCTCTTGGAAACCCCCGAATAACAGATCTCACACTCAATCACTACCCACAACATGTGGCCAAAAGTGAGGGTAGGAACATAAATCAGCCAGTAAATTAATAGCTTTGCTGTCAGACTCGGCTCTGTTACCCACAAACAGAGTAGCACACACAGTCTAACTCAGCACTTCCTTCTTGCTTGCTCTCTCTTCTCTTGCAGAGTCTGATTTGTGATGTTATACACTTTAAGGCTGAAACTGATTTTTAGAAGCTGTGACACACTGACCTCTCACATGAAGTCAGGAAGACTGCTCTCAGACCCACCTCTGCTAGCTGTACACGTAACCCAAGTAGACCTTAGTGGTTCCGATCAAACAGATGATGTGAGTTAATCTTTATTTTTTCAAATCTTGATTTTGTCCCAGGTGAATGTCTTCAGAAGAAAGAGCCAATTTGGTAAGAATATTTTAGAGGATTTATTTTCCATATTTTGTCCTGTACTTCAGCTAGAATAGAAAAAAAGACACAAAGCTGGAGTTATTCTGTGTCTTTATGCTGCACAGCTGCCTCTTCTTCTCTCATTCGCTCCCCTGCCTCTCCTGTTTCTACTTCAATCATGAAACTGATCAATGATCAGCTGATCGGCTTTTCTCTCTTGTTTGTTTATCGCCCACTTTGCACCAGAAAGACAAAACCAGTGGATGTCGCACTAAACAACAGCAGCACGTTTAAGCTTGATCAGCTGTTGTTAGAATTTATTTAATATTAATTTCTAGTATCAGCTGATGTTTGCTGGAGCTGGTCATGATATCGGTCTGGATATGTGGTGAGAGGGAAACATGAAGATGAAACCAGGAGATGTCCTTACTGAATCATCAGAGCTGTGATGGAGAAACAGGTTTACCTTTTAGGTAACAAGAATGAGTTGAAGGGAAGTTATGAACTGTTTCTGAGAGACAAATAACACCAGGATCCTTTTCTATGTAGCTGACAGCTGGTAACTGTGCAGGGGCGGGTCTAGCAAAGTGTTGCCAGGGGGGCCAGGTAGGGCATTAACAGGGAGAGGTGGGCACAAAGAAATACTTTTCTTTCTTATTCTCATTTAAAATGTCTCGTTTTTAACAAATAATTATCTGAATCTTACAACAAATGATTGATAGATTGATGCATATATAGAACAGTGCATCACTGTCACAACAGTGTTTATTTTCATTCAAAGGCTTTGTGATTTTTTTCCTATAATGGCGGGCCAGTCTCTAGTCAAAATGTCGGTCGATTTTTTTGTCCCAGTCCAGCCCTGTATGCAGCTCATCTGCAGTCTGGTGTTACCTACATCTTCCTATTCGGAAGGCAGAATTTCCGAGTTTCCGAGTACAAACGAAAGCACCACGACTGCAGTTTTCGTGTTGGATGTAAAAACCGCACAATACACTGTGACGTAGGCTAGAATCATGGCGGCGGCCAACGACGGTCCAGGCGTGGGATTTCTCTCGTGGAATTATGCACATTATTTTTTCCTTCCAATTGGTAGGTGGCACAGTGCACTTGTGGCGAGTAAGCAAGCTCGAAGACTGGCACTCTTGCTGGGTTTCCAGTTCCGGAATCAAGACATTAACAAGAGAATTTTGAATAAAACCGAAGTTACTTTCCCTAGTAACTAGTTACTTTGAAAGTAACGAGTAACTTTAAGTAAGTTACTGAGTTATTTTTGATAGAAGTAACTAGTAATGTAACTAAGTTACTAATTCAAAGTAACTTAGCCAACACTGGTTGTGTCTCGGGCTCAGTGTCAAGTCTGCACCTCTGTGTTATACTTCCTGTTTTACTTTGACAGGCTGTCCCTTGTTAATGTATTCTGCTTTGCTTCCTTTGTCTTGTAGGTCTGATTACCGCGTTACTCCCATGTGTATTTAAGCCCTGTGTTTCTCTGTCAGTTGTCATGTTGTGACCTCAGCAATTTTTAGACAAGAGAGAAGATTAATTTTATTTCGATGTGGAGCAGATGGAGTGAGTTCCTCCTGAATGATCTCTGAGTCTGAGTCCAGAAACCCTTTTCAGCTGCTTGAATCCATGAATCATTGATCTTACTCCTTCAGTCAATACTCAATACTATGGCCCCAACTTGTGTTGTGGCCATAGGTTAGGGTAGGAACATAGAACTCTGCTCTCTCCTTTGGATCAATTGGATCCCAACTACACTTCACTTTCCTCTCTCCCTATCTTGCTCTTTTTCTGGTGTAGTGTGCACTCTGGTAAATGATTTTATGTTTTTAAGGCTTTAATTGGATAGAAGGCATGACACGCTGTGCTCTTACATGCTTTATAGATTGTTTAAATTAATTTTAAACAGCAGTTTTCATGGCAGCTCTGTGCAGTTGGTGTTGTCTTACGGACAGAAAACTGGCGGCCTGATTTACTCTGTAAATGTATACTTTTAAATGAGCTCTGTCTGTAGTCAAAAAGTTACAAAAATGTCCACTGAACATGTAACTTTAACTGTAGGGTGGTGTACTGAAAGGAACCAACCTAAAAAAGGATAGACAATAAGAAAATCCCTTTCATTGGAGGCTTTGCTACAACCACACAGTCAAGCTTTGGATTCTGCTGTTCAAAGCTAAAAATGTGGATCTGAAAAACCCTTCGATGATAACTCCTATTTGGTGAAGAAATAGGTCAAAGTTCAAGGTCCGGCATGAGTACATGCATGGATTGCACATCAGCCACAATTTATCAATCTAGCTATGAGCGTGATGACGAGTAAGAGGTGATGATGGCAGCATGTGGCCAGTTTGAAGAAAGGAGAAGAAAACAACAAACGTGAACATATAAAGACATGAAGAACACACAGTGGGAGTGTTTGTTGCTGTACATCATTTCCTCAGAATAGCCTGCTCAATTTCCACATTTCCTCTTTTTGTGACAAACTACAGTATATAAGACCACACAAGCGTCAGCCTAACAAAGTTGCTTAGAGCACTGATCCAGAGTCAGATTTGGCGCCTTTCAGCTCATGAAGATGTGTCCGACTCTCTCCATCAGCCGCTGGATTTTCCTGCTCTGTCTGCCTGTCGTGATGCTCGTCTCTGTGCAGAAAGGTACAGCTCTTCTTTTAATGGTGTTTGCAGTGTTTTCACTATATAGAAGGAAACACTATCTTTATTGTATCTCAAACTTTAATGCAACCAGAGAGATGTTTAATATTGTTTTGACAGTTTTATTGTGAGTGCAAACAACCTCAATACAGCAATTCAATCAGTAAATGTACTTTTAGAGGTTAAATCTCACGTTTTGATCCTCTTAAGAGAAACCTGATGCCTGTTTGCTTAGTTGTAATAATTTTTTATTGGATAACAGAAACTAGGGGTCACGTAAAGATCTAGAGCCCACTTTCTTTTTCTTTTAAGAAAATCTCTTGAATGAAAGGAATCATTTAATGTCAAAATTAAGAGAAAATTATCAATGACTTTCAGGAACATTTAATAATCATGAATAATAGCAGTATTCCTAATATTTGTTGAGTTCATTTCATACTTACAATAACACTCGTGTCATGTCATGCTGATTAAGCTCATTGTTGTTCTCTTTTCATGCAGCCCATTCCTCAGCTCAGAGTTTGGGTTTGCCGTGCTGCCACAAGGTCATCACCCAGGAAGTAAAGACAATCCAAAGTTGCTTTGAACAAAAACCACGCTATCGCTGCAGGCAACACGCCTTCCTGTGAGCAAGCCTAGATTTAAACACAACTCTGAATTTTCCATGTTAATAACGAGTACATTATACATGTTGCACTGAGACACTGATGTAACAACATGTTTCACTTGTTTGTGTTTCTGCTTTTAGCATCATCAACAAGCGGCATAAAAATAAGATATGGTGCATTGATCCAAATTCTGAGTGGCTCAAAGACAAAATAGAGAAGGTGAGTCAAAGGTGACATCGCTCAAAGTGACTCTTCTGCAAACAAGATTACTGGATTGAGTTCCACTAAAGGAAACACCCGACTAAACTAAGTTGCCAAACGTCCATCTTCCATCATAGTCAGCACGATACGTTGACTACAGTGAATTTATCACTGGAAAATCCCCTCCCGTCTAGTTTAGTCGCTGCGTCTTTCAGCTGCCTCAAATCTCTCATCTCGCGGTTGAATGAACTCCAGCTCCATCATCTCAAACTGTGCCTGGTGACAGCAGACGTTCTTTTCTGGAAATCCACTGGGAGCTACTGGTTTGGGCCGCTCTAACCAGGACCTGCAGGAGAGCTGGTGTCACTATGCACACGAGGTTGGCGACTGTCACCAACTGTATCCCAGCATGGTGGAGGTGGAGTTCAACTATGGAATTAGGAACTAATTCCACTGACTAATTAACACTGACTTCACATCCAGTGAAGTCAGTGTTTTATAAAGAGATATGGGATGAAAGGAAACCTCTAAAAATGTAGGAGGGGGAAGCCACTCATTAGCCTTTGCTGGTGTGAAACTGATGGACGATAATATCAGACTCCCACTGTGAAGTAACGTACAAAAACAAAACTATAGATCAGCCTAACAGACAGTAATAATAAAATATTCTGTAAAATATTTCTAACTGTAAATATTTCTCTGTTTTCTTCTCCACAGGGAGAACTGAAATGTCCTCCGGTGATAAGTGTATGAAGCAACAATGAGACCACAAAACATCAGAGCAAAGACAACATTTTGTACTTATTTAATTGTAATTCTTTTTGCAGATGTATTTATTTATTTATTATGTAAGTTATTATTTTAGCCTTTAAGCCATCAACATCATTCCTAATTTGTTGTAGATGACAGTAATAAAAGTTGTTCTTTGTGACTCTAAATAAATATGGATCATGTTTAAAGTAAAATCTAATGCAGTTTGGTGATTCTTTTCTGGGCGGCAGTGCAGAGAAATTTCTGTTCTGACTCAGTGTCACATTTCTTTCAAATTGTTAACATGTAAAATATAACAGGTAGAAATCAGTTCATAACAGAGCTGAGGCAAAACCATTATTTTTATTAATCCTTACAAATAATATTAACGAAAAGCTGATAATGAAAGAAAACTTTCACGTAAGAGGAAACTGAGGAAAAGTGTTGCTTTGGATCATGTACATTATGTGCATTTATGAGGACACTGGGCCATGAAACCTGTATCTGTATCGGGTGACCTGATGTCCCTCTTTAAGCGCAGCTGCACAACATTTTATGTCCCCCTGTCCCACATTTTGACCGACTCTGCAGGACATGCACTTTCATAAGGTCTGGCTTTAGTCAGTGCAGCTGAATGGAAACATTTCTTATACTTAAATTAAGTTTAGCCTGTCTAATTCTATACCCACGGAGACTCACAGGGAAAGTCACGAAAGTTACACGCTGTGCAGATTTTGGTAAATATGATGGAAATGAACACAAAGAAAATGATGCAGTAATATAATCTGAGAAACTGAGGGAAAATATGATGTGATGTGACATTATTTGTAAGTCATACTTGGCTAAAAATTGCTAAAATATTCAGAAATGGCTAAAAAAGGGATGTTGATCTATGGACACATCATTACTGAAACCCAAAGACTGTTACCAGGCAGAACAGCTGAATAAAATACAGCCTATTGTGTGAGATCATAACAACAAAGTTTAGCCTCCTTTTCTTCCTGTTGTATTGACTTAGCAAGAGAATTTAAAACATTGCATTAAAATATAAGATATTTGACAGACTCCCTGCTTTGGTAATGTGCTGTTGTCCCAAACAAACACTGTGTTTGTCCCACATTTAGTTTATTCATCAGAGTCAAAATGAAACTGTATGAAGGATTCATTTTACATGCCTTCATTAAATTGTATATAAAATAAGTAAATAAGTCAATAACTAAAAACTTTGAAGAGGTCAGATGGGAAGCTGTTGTCAGATTTATCCAGTTTGATGTTGAATGATGGAGGTGTTATGATACCAGAGGTGTCTGTGGCTCTAAAGCTGAGGTAACATCCCGTCTTGCCAAAACGAGTCTAAAATATTAGAATAAAATATGTGATTTTACAGTGACATCACAACAGAAGCTACATTTTCTTGCTGACCAGTCAGGTTATGGTTTTAATCTGTGTTATGCTGCCGACAAAATACACCAACATGTGATGTCCATAACTCGCATTAGAAATTAAATTTGTTTCTCCACTCGTTTATGTTTTACATCACCACTAACGTTGCCATGACGCTCATTGTTGACTGTGCAAAGTCATTTCTTGTGGAAATTCAGACACATTTGGTCCTGTGTGTATTCAAGCTGTGTCATGAGATGTTTCAGAGGTGAAACATGCAAAGCTTTACAAGCTCAGGTCTGCAATGACTCTATTTATAACATGTGTATTAGTAAAACCGCTGTCAGTCGCACACCTCTGATGTCAGAGCTGACATGGTCTTTGAGGTCAGTGAACTAGCTGATCAGTTATTTATAACTCCGGTGTTTCTGTCACTGCTGCAGACAGTAAGCATAGAAATACAGTGAATCATCAATACAAAGGAAAAAGAGAGTCACCTTTCTAAATTGATCATTTATTCTCAGTAACAACTTTTAACATGAGCCTGAAAATCAGCATTTTTTATTTTATTGATGCTTCTCTGTGGTCACAGTTTCATCTTCATCCAGGAATTCATATCTGTGTTTGTAGGAGATGCCTTTAGGACACTGTAGTTCTCCCTGTGGTGTAGAGAGTGAGAGAGGAAAGCAAAAGTGGAGAGAGAGGAGAAGTTGTAGTTAGATAAACTGAAGCACTTGGTTCATTTATTCCAAGCAAACACTGTTATCTATCTGCCTGCACTACTTCTTGGTTGGTTTTTCTTACAGACCAAGAAATTTCATATTTTTAATTCTATCACAACTTGTTTTTAACAGTAAAAGAAGAACTTCACTATGTTGGAAAGCGAGGTAACATTTCAGACATGTGCACAGCTTTTAATAACTACTTCTCTACAGTGCTTGATGCCAGTAAGGGTCTTGCAGTGGCGTGGTGGTTAGTACTGTTGCTTTATAGCAAGAAGGTCCTGGCCTCAAATCCAGGACTGTCTTTCTGTGTGGAGTTTGCATGATCCTGGTACTCCTGCTTCCTCCCAAAGACATATATATGGTGCATGTTTCTGGTGATTCTAAATTGCCAATAAGTATTGATATCAGTGTAAATAGTTGTCTGTGTCTCCTGTGTTGTTAAATAATAAAATAATAAATCTGCTGCATTGCTGTGAGACAAATAACACCAGCTGCTCAATTATTTTGTCCCTGACTACCTGTCATGATGGTTTGTTCCTGCCTCTATCGTTACATAAAAGAAAAAACAAACCCAAATATCTCAAAAGGAATTGGCGGGTGTGCTGGAGGGTGAGAGAAGAATTTCACAGCACATGGTGTAGTTCTTGTTGTGAAGAAAGATGGGTCCATCAGTTCTGTATGGATTGGTGCAAGATGAATGAAGTGTCACGAGTTGATCTTTAACCTACACCCCGGGTCAACAAGCTCCTAAACTGTTCATACATAATGTGCTGCAATTTTAATTATAATTGGCTGAATTAGATGTAATTATGCCTCATGTTACATGAACTATATAAAAAACTATCCCTAGTTTCTTCTTACATGCAAGTTTCCCTTCATTATCAGCATTCTGTGTTTTGATAAATAATGCTTTTACTTTAACTCCTTTATTTATTTATTTCTACCTGTAATGCTTTGAAATCCTTACAATTTGAAAGAAATGTGACACTGAATCAGAACAAAAATCCCCGCTGCACTGCCACCCATCATTCATGTCAAAGAAATTACAACAACCAGAAGATTTTAATATGCTCCATATTTATTTATTGTCCAATACTATTGATTTTATTTATAGTCACAAAGAACTTTTTATTACTGTATTCACAATAAATTAAAATAACATCAATTGCCCAATGTGGAAAAAACATTATGAATAAATATGTATAAATATATATAAAATTTATTAATTATTTAAAAAAAACATAATTGTTATCTGCAGCTTCTTTACGCTGATGTTTTTTGGTCTCATTGTTACTTTATTCACTAATCACCGGAGGACAGTTCAATTCTTCCTGCAAGAGAAGAAAAAAGATAGAGTCAAAACAGAAGTTTTGAGGGCTTGTAATGTTTTATTGGTACAGTTTCTTTCAGATAGATCGATTATAGGCAGTCTTTCCACTGAAACAGACTGTCTGTTATCTGAAGGAATTTTGGTTGAAAAGGTTTTTAATACTAATCGTTCCAGTGGTAGCTAGGAGTAAAGATGGCAGTAAGAATTCAACAATCTATAACGTGTTTAAAAATGATTTAAAAGTGAAGAATGAGGGGGTCTTTGGAAATTTTAATGACTGCATTGAGATTTGAGGCAGCTGAAGACTCGGCACTACAGCAAGTAGCTCAACTATGAGGGAAAGTATTGTTCATTAATAAATGTTAAATAACAAATGCAAGTAAAAAAGTATGGCACTTCTGATTAGTCGGATTAGTACAACATGATCCAGTAATATACATTTCATTTGTTTGAAGAAGAGTAACTTTGTGTAACGCCATGCCTTACTCACCTTCTCTATTTTGTCTTTGAGCCACTCAGAATTTGGATCAATGCACCATGTTTTATCTTTATTGTCTTTTATCCTAAAAACAGAAATGTGAAAGAGTTAAACATTTTTACATATATGCCTTGAGACACTAAGTCTTAGTTTTCCTCTCTCATTCTTATCAAAATCATGCATCATCTGTTATTTTACAGATTATCTGGTAATACATCATCTATGAGTACATCTATTCACTACAAAGCCTTTAAAGAGAGCTAATCATGATTACATATGGAAAATATTTGACTTTGTTTGAATCACATCTTGCTCACAGGAATGCGTGTTGACTGCAGCCATAACGTGGTTGTTGTTCCAAACAACTTGTGATTATCGTTATTTCCTGGGTGATCACCGTACGGCAGCATGGCAAACCCAAACTTCGAAGTGAGAAATGGGCTTTATAGTCTGGGACAAAGAGAAAAAAAAGGACACGTATGAGATTAAACAGCACGATAAAACTTGGAATAAATTTACAGCAAACTAATTAGACCTATGCGGTAATTTAATGTAAATTTGTCTGTAAAAATATATATTGTAACTAAAATATATTGTAACTAAAATAATCTCTATCAACTCTAGATCCTTTATATGTCCGCTAATTTCTATCAGCCACCTTCAAAAAGAAAAAAACAAACAGACAACTGAGCAAACAAGAGCAAAGCTTCTCCTCAGAGAAGTTCAACCTTTTCAAAGTTTCAAAACCTTCAGCTCCTTATTTATCTCAAAAGATTTATTTAATTGCTATTTATTGAAATGCTGTGTTGAGGATGTTTTTAGTCACTATAAAATAAAATATTAAATATTTTTCTGGTTGGATTACCATCTGTACTACAATAATGATAGTTTTTCATTCTCGATACTTTAAACACTGCAAACACCATTAAAAGAAGAGCTGTACCTTTCTCCACAGGGACGAGCATCACAACAGGCAGACAGAACAGAAAAATCCAGCGGCTGATGGAGAGAGTGGGACTCATCTTCACGAGCTGAAAGGCGTCAAATCTGACTCTGGATCAGTGCTCTAAGCAAGTTTGTTAGGCTGACGCTTGTGTGATCTTATATACTGTAGTTTGTCACAAAAAGAGGAAATGTGGAAACTAAACAGGCTATTCTGAGGAAATGATGTACTAAGAAACACAACCACAGACAAACACTCCCACATGGTGTCTTTCATGTCTTATATGGAATTTATTTTGGGAAAGTAGTGGTTTAGTAGTTGTGTGTAGTTACTCAAAGAGTAAGATTGTGGATTGTGAGAGGAACAAGGAGCAGGAGGGAGCTTCCTCTGAAGAATGTGGGCTCAGCCTTGGAGGTCATTCAGAGGGTTTCATAGAGGGTATTCAAAGCTCTTCACTTGTTTTGTCATCTTGTTTACTTGAAATTTCCAATAATTTTAAGTACACTTTTTTTTTCTTCAATTTGTCACAATGGGGTACTGGATGCTTTTAGAGAACTTTTGGAATGCTCCTTGATGCGTGCTCAATCATCCAGGTAAGTAAATCTCCAAAAGTTGATTCTGTTCATCTGGACGTAGCGTTTTTGTGGGAGAAACATTTTGTCACTCATCCAAGTGACTCCTTCAGTCTCAGCTGACTGCAGGTTTCCCAAATCTTATAAACAGTACATTTGCATAATGACTGAAACCAGCCCAGTGAAGGAATAAAGGGCTGGGAGGTCAGTTCCTTAATCTTAATTATGCAAATTCTCATGAACATTGATCAACAACCACTGACCAAAACCCACTGACCAAAACCCACTGATCAAAGACCACTGATCAATGGCCATGAGTACCATTCACAGAGAGTTAGGGAATGGCTGTAATCACAGCACTGTAAGATGGCAAAAGATGTACCCTTAGCCCCCCTCCTCGATTTATAGATGGTCTTTCCCTTTTCACATAAATGGCCTCCTTGACTCCGCCCTCAAACCAGCGTTCCTCCCTGTCCAAGATGTGTACATCCTCATCATTGAAAGAGTGTCCACTGGCCTGTAGGTGTAAATAGACTGCAGAGTCCTGGCCTGACGAGGTAGCTCTTCTGTGTTGTGCCATCCGCTTTGCCAGAGGTTGTTTGGTTTCCCCGATGTATAAATCCTGGCAATCCTCCTGGCACTTAACAGCGTACACTATGTTACTCTGTTTGTGTCGAGGGACCCGATCCTTGGGGTGGACCAATTTTTGGTGCAGCATGTTTTGGGGTTTAAACGCCACAGAGACCCGGTGTTTAGAAAAAAATGCGTCTCAACTGCTCCGATACTCCTGACACATATGGGATCACTACAGGTTTTCGCTTAGGCAGCAGTTGTCCTTCTTTCCTGGATCGGCTGGAGCTTTCTTTAGGTGCCTTTCCAGCTTTGACAAAAGTCCAGCTGGGATAACCACATTCACTCAGGGCCTTCTTGATGTGCTGTTCATCTGCCTCCCTGGCCGCTGTGTCAGTGGGGATGGTGTCCCACTCACAGTCTAAGAAGGCTAACCTGACACTTTTCATATCCTCCCTGGTGAATTTGATGTGTCGGTCCACCGAGTTAATGTGATCTGTGAATTGTGGTACGTCCTCAGATTTTATTTTCACCCAGGTGTCATCCACATATCTGGTGGTGTTCCAGAGTAGGATAGCAAAGCCCTCTTTTCCACTTCTTCCATGTATAAATTGGCTACGATGGGTGAAACTGGGGAGCCCATGGCACACCCATGTTTCTGCCTGTAGAACTGACCCTTGTATGTGAACTAGGTGGAATGAAGACACAGTTCCAAAAGCAAACACACTTGGTCGATGCTTAGAGTGGTCCTGTTGCTGAGGTTGGGGTCATCCTGTAATCTCTTACGGACTACCTCCAACGCTTCTGTGACTGGGATGCAAGTGAAAAGAGATGTAATGTCGTACGAGACCATGGTTTCATCTGCCTCCATAATGACATCTCTCACCTTCTCAACAAAATCCAAAGTGTGGATGTGGTGTTCAGAGCTGCCTACCAGCGGGTTGAGGATCGAAGCCAGAAACTTGGAAATTTTATAGGTCACAGAGTTAATCATACAGACAATTGGTCTTACAGGTGCACCCTGTTTATGTATCTTCGGTAAGCCATACAGACTTGGTGTAGATCCCCCTGGATATAGCCTGTGGTATCAGTTCCGGTCAATAGCCTTGTCTTGTTCCAACTGCTTCAGTCTATCACCCTCTTCCTGTAACCTCTTCCTGGGTCTCGTTTCAGGGGCTCGTAAGTATTTTCATCACTGAGCAGTGACAAAATTTTCTCATGATAGTCTTTCTGGTTTAGCAAAACTGTGCACCAACCCTTGTCTGCCAGAAGGATCATATGTTGTTGTCATTACTAAGTGATGTGAGTGCCTTCCTCTCCTCTATGGTGATGTTGGATGCTGGGGGCTTTGCATTGCTGAGACAGGCCGAAACTTTCCTCCGTAGTTGCTCTGCTTCCACTTCTGCAATATTGTTGTTTCGAATTGCTGTGTCTGTGGCTGTGATTAGTTCCACTAGCGGGATTTGTCTCGGTGTGACAGCAAAATTCAACCCTTTAGCAAGGATGTTTTTCTCTGTTTGGGTGAGCTGTCTGTCAGACAAATTCTTCACCCACTTGTCCACAACCTCGATGTCGCATAATTAAAATTAAGGAACTGACCTCTCGGCTCTTTGTTCCTTCACTGGGCTGGTTTCAGTCATTATGCAAATGTACTGTTTATAAGATTTGGGAAACCTGCAGTCAGCTGAGACTGAAGAAGTCACCTGGAGGAGTGACAAAACATTTCTCCCACAAAATGCTACGTCCAGATGAACAGAATCAATTTTTTGGAGATTTTGGAATGCTCTGTTACAAAGTTACTATTGTTAGTCTAATGATTGCCTGAACTCAATTTTCCATGTTCAGAGGGCCATGCTGATTAATTAAAGTGGCATTTATCATGTCAGCCACCCTAAGTGGGTATATTGATTTGTGTCATCCGTCTTCAAATCCCTAACTTTGCAGTTTTTCAGAGCCAAAACTGATAGATTGAACAAATTTAAAAAGAGGTGGATTTAGTCCCAGGGCCTTGATTATATATATTATCTATATTAGTCTATAGTCCGATATTTTGTGTCCGTCTATCTTAGAAACAAACAAACAAAAAAGACATGGATTAAACTGCCATAGCACATGTAGTTGTGCAGGGAAGCAGAAGATACATGCATGGCAGGATCTAACCAGTTTGTGCAATTTATAGCCATCCTCCAAATTAAATCCTGCGTCCACAGCAGACAACACAAAGCAGATTATTTTACCAAACATTGTTCTGAATTTAGATTACCTGATCTTGATTTATTGATTTATTAAACCTGTGTTTAAGAATATCCTTCATAATTAAAGAAGTGCAGTTTCCCACTTTGTCCACATTGTTGTGCTGTATGCAAAGTCAGTAAAGACGACTGGTTGATTCAAGGTTTTCTTTTCTCCACTAGATGGTGGAAAAACTATGAGAAACACTGACCACTGAACACTAACCTTACCATGACTGCTGCAGTGTGTTGTTACCTCAGACTGATGCCGTATACTGTGTGGACGGCCTTTGTGTGGTCTTACTTTCAAAGATTTTCATCTTCATGGTTTCAGTGCAGAGTTTCAGATTTACTGCCACTTCAATCACTGCTTAAGATTGTTCTACGGTAGCTCTGAGAGGCTAAATGGATTGTAACTTAAGAAAACACCAGCAATAAGAAAAATGCTGCAAAAGTGCACAAAACACAATGTAAATAGGAAAAACGACAACGGAAATAGGAAAAAAACAGATTTCCAAAAGCACAAGGGAAGTGTTTCTGGGGAGACAATAACCCGACGGACCAGTTGCAGGAACCAAAATATGCTCAGAACTGCACTGGGAGGCACTTAAAAGAAGTGGAGGATCTCTCGGTTTGGTGAGGAAAGAAAAGATGAGAGGTAAGTGTGTTAGCATAATAGCATAAAAATCTGTCATCAGTATTATATGAATCATGATAAAACACACCTACCATGTTTTGGGTTCCTGCAACTGGTCCGTCGGGTTATTGTCTCCCCAGAAACACTTCCCTTGTGCTTTAGGAAATCTGTTTTTTCCTATTTCTGTTTTCTTTTTTCCTGTTTCTGTTGTTGTTTTTCCCTATTTCCGTTGTGTTTTGTGTGCTTTTGTAGCATTTTTCTTATTGCTGTTTTTTTATTAAGTCGCAGCCCGTTTGGCCTCTCAGGGCCACCGTACGTTTCTGCTGGAAGATATTTAAAACAGCCCCTTAAGCCCTTGAAAATTTAAACCATGTTGAGAAGCACGTGTTTATTTTCATAATCTCAGTTGAAGAAATCTAAAATGGTCTAATAGAGATCATGTGGAGGGTTTGGGGTTCTAACCACTAATAGTGAGATTTTTAGACAACCTGCTCCACCATATGAATATCTATTTTTTTTAACAACTCAGAATGTCTTTGTTATTTTTAGCTGCCAGACAGATGAATCTGTATAATCTGTAAAGGTAGCAGGTTCCATGTTTTCCATGTTACATTTAAATCCACTCCTGGAGGACGGTGTACATCAGTAGAAACACTGCATTTTATAAATAACTGACTTCATTTAAGATTGGTCCTCTTAATTTATTGAGTTTCTGGTAATGATGTTAATTGATTGTTATGTTTTAATCATTTCTGAATTGACCGCGTATGTCTTGCATGGGGCAGATTTTAAAGTGGAGACTTTTTTTTATATCATTTTGTGCTTTTGCCACAAATGACACAACGTTCTTTCTTTCGTTTAACCTCTTAGCTGTAACTTTGGACCTTTCATGTATAAATAATTTCTGCCATCTGTAGAGTCAGTCAAAAGTTATAGAGGATTCAGGGTTTTAATGAAAATGAGTGTTCACAAAGCACATATCCATTTTTTATTTTTTTATTTTTTCATGTAGCTTTAAGCTAAATATATTGAAATACTAAATGATGTGGCTGTGTGTGCCTGTATGTCTGTGTCTATATGTCAGGTTGGGTGTCAGACGCCACCTCTCTGGGGACATCTCAGGCCCTCCAAGGTTTGGAGGCCTATCTCCACCCACCACCACTTCCCCTGCCAGTGGCGGACTCCCTCAGGTGTCGGTGCGTTGGTGGTTCTTTGTGTCTGGGGATGGGCGTCCAGGTACACGCCGGCTCACTCCTTGGCGGCCGCTTATCGGGGCCTGGAGCCTGGGGCTCGCTCGGGCCACTTCGGAGGTGGGGTGCCCCCGGCCTCTCGGCCTGAGGCACTCAGGCACGGCTGGCTGCCGGCGGAGCTCACGGGCGCGTCACTGCAACTCCCCCTGGCTTCTGCTCCGCGGCTGCTGAGTGAGCCCTCATCTGGGACTCTCCTCAGCTCTTTCCGGGACAGTGGCGCAGCTGCCCCTCTGTTGGTCTTCCTTGGTCTCTTGTGTTCTGGGGGCCTCTGGATGTCTGGAGTTTTGATCTCCTCCATACCTGCTTCATGCCCTGGAGGACGGGGCTGTGGCCCCCCCCCCCCCACACCCTCTAGCAGATTATTACATGAAGGAACCTTTTAAAAAAACAAAAAACAACCGCGTCCATGCTCAGAGGTGTACACACCGGTGATCACACCCACAAACTACACCCTTTTTGGCTCCTACCTCAAAGCACACTGTGTTCTGTTGATCTTATGTGCTGCACAATAATGTTTAACATTTAGTATTTACTGTCATATTCCCATATATCATTGTGATGTTGTTTATTCTATTACTCTTGTTCTCTTCTGCTTGTTTCCTTTTTTCTTTCTCAGCAGGTGATCCAGGTGATTGATATATGCATTTTTTTTTCTCTGCCCGTTCGGTTGGTTTTTGTCTTTTGCCCTTCTCCCCCGTCCCTCTTCTCAGCTGTTTCTCTTTCCCTCTTTCTTTCTCCCCTTCTTTCCCCCAGTCAAGTCTGTCCCATATTCAGTAAGTGAAAATAAAATAAACAATAAAAGGTGAATCAAATGGACCATTACGGCAAGGCTGGGATGGTCAGTTTGGTAAAGTAAATCCGTTGGGCATCTTTCTTTGCCTTTAGACAACAATTCTGAGGGCAAAAGAGCCAAACAGGACAGGCCAAAAAAAAAAAAAAAAAAAGCTTTGAGACTTTCCCAAAAAGTACAAATGGATTTAATAACAGGTCCACTTTGCTGTCCTTACAACACTTAGAAACTTTCACAGGAAATAAACTGACCACTTCCTTCCTCGTTTTTAAAAACACAGAGATTTTACGTTATTTTCTGTACAAAGCTACCGAGAGCACCAAGAGCAGCAAGCAGGTTTTTTTTAATAACTTGATGTTTGGAAATTCCCTCATCTCAACTAATGTTTTTATATATGGGCACTTTAAATATAGGCTCCAAAGCAATAATATTATGTAATGTTGACTAAATGAAAAGTTTAAGCTATCATGGAGTATTAGGAATATACAATGCTAAAATGTGAGGGTTTTTTGTTTGATCTTTATTGAACATATCAGCCTTATTTTCACTGTACAATACTTTTGTTTCACTTTTGTAGAATTGTAGATTTTTACAAGGTGTGGAGATGAGTTTCTTTGATGCCACAGTACTTTTATTTAAACCATATCAGACACCTTTTTAAGTGACTTTATGAATGAAAAGATAAGACCGTGTTTCTGTCAGGTGGCAGGATCTCTGTAGTCAAAAGTATGGCATCTGCTCTGGGACTTCCCCACCGTTCTGTGTGCATGCAGAAGGATGCGAAAAATTTTAGTTTGCAGCCTGTCTAACAACATGCCTGGTTATAAAGCAATTCCTTTATATATATATATATACATATATATATATATATATATATATATATATATATATATATATATATATATATATATATATATATAAACCAGGCATCAACTTATTAAGTTTTCAGCAAACTGACAAAAAAGTTTTTCACACTAACACCCAACTCCTACAAAAATAGAAAAACTGTCATACTTCGGCCCTGATGAGACAACCTAGCCTGCAGTACATGACTTCCAATGATGAGTCATTTCAAACTCTCTAAACAACAGATAACAACATGTGAACAGCATCACTATGGAGGTGGCACCTGGTGTGCTTTTGGTGGTTTCATTCTGATTCCTATCAAATATTAATAACAATGTGTATTTACAGTAAAAAAAAAAAGACACAGTAGCACTAAATGTGAACATCAAAGCTTCGTGTTATCCCACTGTGTTCTTTAAAATTTGATCTTAAAAACACTTCACAAGGCAAATCAGTTAATACATCCACCATAAGCACAGATGCATGAAATTACTCAGAAGTATGTAGAGTTAAATATTTAGATACATTTATATGAAAAGTGAGTAAATACTGCTGATAGCAGGTGATTAGTTTGTGATTTTACTCATTACTGCTCTTGTATTGAAGTTTGCATCCCATTGCAGGTAGGTCACATGCAATACTACCTTGCTTATGACTGCATAGCATTAGCAATTTAGGGACAACAGATTGTGTTGTTTACGTTTCTTGAAGGAAACACTTTATTCCCATATATATTTTTTGGCCAGAGACAGGAAAGCAGGGGAGACATGCAACAAAGGGCTGCAGGTCAGACTCAAACCCAGGCCTCCTGCTCTCCATGCTGGCAGCATATGGTTCCCTGCACACCCACTGAGCTAAACTGGTGCCCATGATGCTTGTATTTTAATTAGCGTGGATATTTAAGACTGGGTGGCTTGCATGACATTTTCTGGTTTCTAATGGGTCGTAGCACTTTGACCAAATATAGCAATCTAGCAGTACACAGATTCCAAGGCTGCGTCAACAGCAGGTAACATCATAAAAACAGCATCACTTTTTAGGTGGCACCTGCTGTGGATTCAGTGGTTTAATTCATGTCAAATATTGATAACATTAATGTGTCATTAGAGTAAAAAAGACATGGCAGCACTAAATGTGAACATCAAAACTTCATGCCATCCCCCTGTGTTATTTAAAATTTGATCTGAAAAACAGCTCAGGGCTGGATCACAAATCAAATCAATGACAAATAATGAATGTGATAAACTAGATAGAAACCACATCTCAGAGGTCATATGAAAAGCTGTATATGGTCCCTGACATTGTTTTTTTGTTTTATTACAATTATTTTGTACGTCCTTGGAGAACCACACAATCGCCAGGAATTTTATTAGCTACACCTGATCAACTGATTGTTCATACAAATATCTAATCAGCCAAACACATGTCATTAAATAATGTAATTAGGCATGTAGATATGTTCAAGCTGACCAGCTGAAGCTTAAAGTTAGCATCAGAAAGAGGAAGAAAAGTGATGTAATAGACTTGTTGTCAGACATGCTGGTTTTAGAATTTCAAAAATCTACTGGGTTTTCCAACACTACTGTCTTTGAGGTTTACAAAGGATGGTCTGAAAAAGAGGAACTATACAGTTAGCGACAGTTAGCAAAAATGTCTTGTTGATGCCAGGGACCAGAAGAGAATAGGGAGACTGTTTGAAACTGATTAGATGGCAACAAAAGACCACTCGTGGTTGCCTTTCCTGTCAGATGAGGACATGAAACTGAGAGTATAATTCACTCACCAAAATTGGAAAATGTGACATTAAAAAAAAAAAGCCTGGTCTGATGAGTCTTGATTTCTGCTGCAACGTTTGGGTTGGGGTGGCTGTAGCTCAGGCGGTAGAGCACGTCATCTACTGATCGGAAGGTTGTTGGTTCGATTCCTGGCTTCCCCTAGTCTGCGTGCCGAATATCCTTGGGCAAGATATTAACCCCAAATTGCTCTCCGATGCATCCATCGGACTATGAATGTGTGTGAATGTTACTTAGAACAATGTGCTGGTGTGAATGGGTGAATGCACAAGTTGTATAAAGCGCTTTAAGTGCTCAGAAGAGTAGAAAAGTGCTATATAAGAACCAGTCCATTTACCATAGAATTTGGTGTAAATTTAATGAAAGAATGGCTCCAGCCTGCCTTATATTAACAGTTCAGATTGCTGCTGGTGGTGTAAGTGTATGGGGGATATTTTTTTGACATACTTTGGGCTCATTTGTGACATCAGTAAAATGCCACAACCTGTCTGATTTTTGGTGACCACATATACCTCCGTTTATGACCACAGTGTACCCATCTTCTGATGGCTGCTCCCTGCAGAATAATATGCCATGTCACAAACCTCAAATTCTCCTTAACTGGTATCTTAAACATGACAATGAGTTCACTTTAGTCAAAGGACTACTACACTTTTGGGATGTGATGGGAGACGAGATTGACGTGTCAACTTAGACCAAAATCGGTGGAACATTTTCATCACCACTAATGAAGTGGCCTGTTATATATAATTAGATTAACCAGCAATAGTGTGAAACATATTGAGCGCGTGCACCTGCTCTGTGTCAAACGCTTCTAATAGATTCATCCGGTGGCTATTTTCACAGCTCAGCCTGCCACAGACTGTTTCCTAACAGGTGGTTGTCATGGCGATTGCCTTAACATGTTTGCAACAAAGTGACCATCATTTCATCATATCCTGTGTAGCTCTTTGTGAGCATGACTAAAGGTGTGATCTTTCTTGGTGAATAATAAAGCCCTTTGAATTACAAAAAGCTGACTTTGTCTGAGCATGTGGCTCATGACCCAGCAGTTCTTCTGGTTATCTGTCTTATTGGGCATAATTACTTCCCCCTTCCTGCATTTTATATAGCAGACATTAGAGAGAAGGCAGGAAGTTACCAAGAGCTTTAAATGAAATCCTTTCCTTCATGGTACGTGGAAACTATGAAGTCACAGTTTCCACTGTCAGTGGAAATTCTTTGAAAACCAAGAATCCAAAAATGTATCACTTGTTATTTATCCCCTTAACATCGTCCAGTTTAACAACTTTCTGTTTTCTGTTTCCCCCTTTTCTATTAAATGTTAACCTACTTGGGGTACCAAAATGAACATCTTATTACAGAGGATCTCAGTTAAAAATATTGGACGTGTTGGCTGCAGGTGCTTTTTTCGTGTTTGCACACAACCAGTGTTGGTTGATCGTTGGCTTTATTCCCCCATCATCCCCCACCCCCTGGCTGCCAGGGAGTGCAGCTTGGGACTCTTGTTGCCCACGTATGTACCCAAAGATAACCAACAACACCAGGAATAGGCACTGCCCTTGCTAGGTGGAATTTATGGCTATAAACACACATTTTTAGGGTGCTAACTCAATATAAGTGAAGTGTCAAGTTCAGAGAAATCCCCTAAAAAATGTTTTAAGTTTAACAGCTGTAAATGTGTTAAATAACTAAGATTAATAATCGCATTAAAAAAAATTATAAATATATTCTTGAGCAGCACTACTATTGAATGTTCTGGTTTCCTCTCAGTATATAATAACTGAATGCAAATGTGTAATCACATTACTGCATGTTGTGACAAATCTGTTTGCAGGTCTTTTCCAATTAAAGTAAGGGAACTGTGCTTGACATGAAAATAAAATTATATTTTTCACTTTAGACTTAAATGGGATTCATCAGGAACTCTAAATTAAGAAACTTTTCATGGGTATAAAAGAGAATCCTAAATATGTTTCACCTGTTTCTTTCTGTCACTACTCGAGTTCATGAGCACACTGAAAGGGAGAAGTGGGAGAGATTAGTTTCAGGCTGACTTCAAGACACCACAGTTGCCCAAAAAAGTGCACACTGCTGCCACATCAGTACTAGAGGTTTAAAAACCGAGACCAAATGAGTGTTTCAAACACCCACGGCCTGTGCTGAGAAATGTACCAAAGAGTGTTGCCCCTTCTTTACTGGAGCACGACCAGCATTTTCACACCCATTTCCCACAGTATCTGTATGAATGTCAGTTTGTTGGTTTCAACGTCAAAGCAGGGCCAAAACAATTCCTCACCAGTCTTACACTGGAAGGGTGTGGGGAGGTGTTAAATAAGCGAAAGGTGAATGCCACGAGAAAGCCAAAAGAACATCAGCAATAAGCAGAAATAGGAAAAACAAAGAAGCCACACTAACCGGCCAAAGCACATCCCCTCTAAACCTAAAAAAGCTTTGGTTTCAGTAAGCAGGATTACTGATGTACAATGAGACACATTTTCACATGAAAAAACTGAAGATTTCACAAGATCAGGACGTCTTGCAGACATTCAGCCTGATTTAATTTTCTACTTTACTAAGTTTGAGCAGTCCCCTCCTTTATGACCTGATCCACTTTAAGTTATTCCACAGTGCATTTAGAATCTATTGATTTCCCCCTTTTTCAAAGATTTAGTCGGTGTGTGTCAACAACACTGTCCTCACCTCTCAGCTGTTTGCACAGGCCTTCGTGCATCAACTTTACACAAGTGGTAAACCGCAAGTTATGTAGACGTGGCAAAAGTTCAAAGAGATGATGTATGTTAGTGTACAGCAAAAAGGATACAAGTGAAGCAGATGTGTCCTGTTTATGTGAAGGTGGGAAAATTAAAATGTTCTTTAATCTCAAGTTATTAAACTGAAAAGTGAAACTACGTGTGGGAAACTTTAGTTTACTCAAGAAAATGCATACATGCACATATCGCATTGTCCTTTGAGTTCCAGATAGACAGCTGCTGGCAAACCAGCCAAGATGTTGTGAAATATGACTTTTGCGCCCCGAAATTGAACGTATTAGATGTGGAAAGTAAAAAGTGGAGGATAGGAGGATTAGCAGCTGTAACTCCCAAACTGCAGCTCCAGCAGATTCCAGAAACAACATCAGAGGTCTCTGACCAAAAGATTGCAGTTCTAGGAAGCTAAGATATTGTACACAACCCTCAAACTCTCAGGCCTCTGATGGAGGACTCAAGCTCTGTAAATGTATCTCTCTCTGTTCATGCACCACAGTCTCAGATCACTCCATCAGTTCATACCTTGAATTTTATGGACCATAGCAGGATATTTTGTCATACAGATGGAAGGGAGGGTCCTATCAATGAATGAGTCCGGGAGTGTGAAGAAGACCGATTATTCTTTCCTTTCATTTTCTGCTTTATTTTCCATTTTCTATATTTTAAGCTTGTTTCAGACAGTGGGTATACAAAGGCCCAGTATAAGATAAAGATTAAAGAGGATTATTGTTCAAGAATAGAAATATTCAGTTGGAAAAGCACAGATGAATGCTATACATCATATTAATGCTAGGTTTGTGACATGGCACTAAATTAAAATACTCCAGAAGAAGACTTATAATGAGAATTGGACTGGACCTACTCAACTACTCTAAAATTTCTTTATCTGACATGTCTTATTCACCCACACATTCATTCAAGTATTTTTCTATGTCTAAGTGGTTTATAGCTAACATTCACACTCTAATGAAAACACCTGGAGAAATTCAGGCTTCAGTATCTTGCTCAAGGACACCGGCATGCAGAAATGGAACCACCAACATTTGGAGCAGATAACCTTCTGAGCCACTGCCACCAACTAATGGGCTTGGTGCAACACCTGCATGTGCTATATTTGGTTGCACATTGGTCTGATTAGATTATTATATGTCAGTTTTCTCTGACACCCCCTACGTACAGTGGTTTATTTTATAAATAATAAATATTACTGCCAAACTTTGCTGGTTTTATGGCTTTGAACGGGAAAACTTTCCAGCTTGGTAACTTAGAATTTATAATTGCAGAGAGCCACTGTGTGGGGCTGCAGCCCTAGCTGGTTGCACTTACAGTCTACGTTAATAAAATACATTAATTTATAACAGGTCAAACTTTTAATCAACCACATTTGCACTCCCTGAATTTTTGAAATTGCGTCAGATGGAAGCTTCACATTTTTTCCATGTTGCTAATGTCAAAAATGTCATGTGCTGAATCTGAGTTATTAAAATAGCCACAGTCACACAGTATTTGGCTCCTATTATGGTACAAGCTCGATGTTTATATAACAAAAAGGTTTTTTAGACTATTTTTCTTCAGTCTGGGCTACTTTTTTCTTTCAGAGCAGAGTTTTTGAATGGGAAATTCTCAAAACGCAAAAAGAGACAGTCCATTTTGCATTTGGAGGCCTGTGAAAAACATCCAGCATGATGAAACAGAAAATGAGAAGCAGGTCATATGAAACTTAGGAAGGAAGTTTATTTTTATCTTGATATGGTAAATTCTGGGGAACTCAGGCTTAAGAGTCTTGTCTCACCTCCTTATTTCCTCAAACAGTTTCTGTGCTCTCACTTGAAAGTTAATTGGGTCAAAGTCCAAAATACAGTGCATCACATGCTGAAAAACACCAGCAGGGTTCCTGATGAGCATGACTAACGCTCTGATCTGTTCTAGTGAAAAATAAAGCCTTTTTGAACTACAGAAACCTGATTTCAAAGTTACATTTTGAAACGCTCCAAAAGTTAAATAAACAGAATTAAAGCAATCCATTATTATTATTATGAGGCTCAAATCTGGGTTGCAATTTAAGAAAACACCAACAAATAAAAAAAAAAACTGCTGCAAAAGCTGTGAAAGTAACAAGCTAACAATAAAGAGCTAATAGCAAAAATGTATCTACAGTATTTTATGAATCATGCAATTAAAACGCACAATACCAGCATCTCTTTATGCATCTCTCTCACAGCACTGATGACCCATCTGCTTTTTTAAGCACACTCAGTGCAAATCTTCACATGTTTTGATGACTGTCACGTCTCCAACAGGTCTGTCACCTTATTGCCTCCCCACAAACACCTCTGTTGTGTTTTGTGAGTGGTTTAATGTTTGTTCGTTTGTTTTTGTTGTTGTTGTTTCTTTTGGGGGGGCAACATTTTTCCCATTTCCTCATTTTAATTCAAATTCCATTGTGATTTGTGCGCCTTTCAGTGTTTTTCTGTTTGCTGGTGTTTTCTTAAGCTGCAGTGTATTTGACCTCTTTGGGGTCACAGTACTGAACAGCCAACCTCAGGAGAGCCAGCTTGCTGAAACAGTGACCATTTCAGCTTTCAAGCAACCGTTTTATTGTAGCAACTAAATCCCCTAGTGAGGAATTACTGACCCCCATTTTGTAAAGTAACATCTTTTCCTGGCCTCATTCATTCCTATTCTAGGCCTCTAGAGGTGGTTCAGTGCAAAACATCAGAACATATTGATTGTAAGTGGATAAAATAAAATGCAGTTGCTGTTAAATATTGCTTATCTTGGCCTTTGTGTCAACTTTTAAACCTAATTTAGATTTTTTTTTGTGGAATATAGGGGAGTGCTCTTTATGTGAGTTAAGTTTTAAAAGTGCTATGTCTGTGAAGGTTCTCAGTCATCCAGGTCATCGTAGTCAAAGGAGCTTGCAAAGAAAAGCGTCTGGACTTCTTTAAGTTGCTTGAAGATGTTTCACCTCTCATCCGAGAAGCTTCTTCAGTTCTAAGGTCAAATGGTGGAGAGTCCCAGATATAAACCTAGTGGGAGTAACCCCCCACAGAGGGACAAAAGGACCCCCTGATGATCCTCTAATCACCTGAGCCAAGGTGTGAAGCAACTTAAAGAAGTACAGATGCTTTTCTTTGCAAGCTCCTTTGAATTCTAAAAGTGCTGCGTACCACTCAAAGACTCAAAGAAAAATTTCAAATGCAATTTAATAAGGGCTTCAGAGAATCAGCTTTACATAAATATGCAAACTTCCCTCCTGAAGTAGCAACTGAAATACAATCAAGTTCGCTATTTATCGTGTGTGTAAGTTTGTGTAGACATTAGAGAACCGCAGTGCAATTGTCTTCTCTCATTGCAACACTTTCTGTGGCAGCCCACCAACACTTACTTCTCAGAAAACTCTGCAAACCTGCCTGTGCTTCTCACACCTGCTACAGAGAAGCTAATAACCATTTCACTCAAACACTTAAACTAACAAGAAATGCAGCCCTAGTGAATCATGAAGTGACTTCAGGATGACCAAACAGGCTGTGGTGACATAACAGCTGCTCATCAAGACAATCAAGTTCCTGAACAAAAATAACAGTTTTAATTTAAAAGAGTAAACCACATCAGGTTCAGATCAGTTGGCTGTAACTGTGTGTAACCCTGAAGGACCCTACACGGCTCAGAATGCTCACTGTTATCTTTTAATCACAATGACTGTGTTGTCACTTTTTCATTTGACACTTTTCGTTGACACTTTGCAGTGCTCGCTGTTCCGTTTTCTTCTCTGGCCCGGCACTACTGAAATAGGCAAGGCATGATCAGGTGATGTTTGCCGGCTATGAAGACGAGGCTTCCCTGACACTACACCCTGAACCTGCTGCTCCACTCCTCCCCTTGCAGCCGATCCACTAACCAAATCCCTCCACACTGTGGTTAAAAAAAAAAAAAATCCTTTTGTCAGCAGTTTTGTTTTCTAGACAAACGGTTGCGGCCAAGGATGCTTTTGGTTTTAAAGGCTTACGAGAACACTTTAAACTGAAAGTCTAAGTGTCCGTAGTTCTGCTTTCTACCGTGATGTTAGTCACATCCTGTCTCCCCCCATCTTCTTTGCTCTTTCCATTTTGTCAGAATGACCAGCATTTCCTCATTCTGCCTTATTTCAGTTGTTCCTTTATGTCATAGTTTGGAGGGCGCGCATGTTTCTGCAGTTTTGTTTACAATTTTTTTTGTTTACCATGAAAATTATACAGCTTTGCAAGTGTAAACAAGTCTTAAATACTGTAGTCTAATCTTGTTTAAAATAGTGGCAGCAAAGAGCACCTTCTGGGAACTGCAGGGAACTGTATATTCATATTCCTTTGACTGCAGTAAAGTCTGAGCTTGTTTTCAGTCTTTTTCTAACACTGTACACTTTAGATAACATCTGTTTTTAGATATTCATTGGTCTGTCATTCCACCGCTAATAGTCTGTAAGAAGGAAGCTAGCAATGTAGCCATTGCTGTTAAAAGTAGTAACTCTCTCTCTTTATTTTCCTTATTTCCAAACGTATGTGAGTGTGTGTGTGCAATTTTTGTTTTGCTGTATTTCTTAAAAAATATTTTCGTGTTTGCCTCTGAAGTGGATGTTTCATGTGATGAACATAAGGAGCAAGAGGTCATGTGAATTGTAGTCATGGCATTATTTTGAAATAGCATCATCGCATCACTGATTCGTGTTATATGAACGAGTAAAGCTTCTCTTGCCGCTATGTTTCAGTCACAACTGCCTATTCATACTATGACTGAGCATAGAAAGCATCCAACAAAATGATGATGAAAATTGTTCTCAGAATTGTCAGCGTCTCACTGTCCCGTATCCCTTTTTGAGAATGTTTTAGGAAACTGTGACTGGAAGTAGTCATAATTGTAATATTCTTACTAACAAACAAGATAAAAACGACATCATTTAAAATTAGTCACTAGTGCATTACCCTGAGAAAACGTTCTTAACCATGAAACTTTATTAGGTGCTCTTGTTCAGCTGCCCACTAACAACTCAATGCACTTAAACATAGTAAAGACGACCCCCTGAAGTTCAAACTGAGCTTCAGGCAAAAGGTGATTAAAGTGACTTTGAACATTGCATGGTTCTAGGCGTTTCTGAGTATTTCAGAAACTGGCAGCAACAGTTACTCACATAACCACTCAATAAAAGTATGCAGAAGAGCATCTCATGACACATCAGTTCTTGAAGCAGATGGGCTGCAGCAGCAGAAGACCACACCACTTGCCACTCCTGTCAGCTTAGATCAGGAAACCTTCACACAGACTCACCAAAATCAGAAGATTGGTTCAGGCTGCTGCTGCTGGTGGTGTAATGGGGCTGGGGTATTGTCTCTGCATGCATTAGGCCCGAGCACCCACTTGTGAATGCTGCTGACCACACAACAGTATCTGTGTGATTACCTCATGTAACTATGGACAAAAATCTCTGTATATACTGTATCAGTGATTTCCCACTCATTTCCCATCTAACCTCAAATTCTTGGCTGATTGTGTGTAAAAATACAGTTTTAATTTCAGTAAATTCTGTATTGTGACCAGTAACATGTAGCGTACTGAATGTCGCTGCTCCATCCTGACAGCACAGAAAAGTGTGTAACAGACACGTCGTGACACCGTGTCCTTTTCATGCTTTGCCTCTCCAAAGCATAAAACAGACACGCATGCAGATGTTGCAGTTTATTTGAAGCCAAGATACTGTCCATCCATCCATTCGCTTATCCTTTTTTTCAGGGTCGCGGGGGGCGCTGGAGCCTATCCCAGCTGTCATAGGGCGAGAGGCGGGGTACACCCTGGACAGGTCGCCAGTCTGTCGCAGGGCTAACATACAGGGACAGACAACCATTCGCACTCACTTTCATTCGCACATTTACACCTAGTGACAATTTGGATTATCCAATTAACCTATCCCCACTAAGTGCATGTCTTTGGACGGTGGGAGGAAGCCGGAGTACTCAGAGGGAACCCACGCAAACATGGGGAGAACATGCAAACTCCACACAGAAAGACCCCGGCCTGATGTTGGAATTGAACTCAGGACCTTCTTGCTGTGCGGCAACAGTGCTAACCACCGTGCCACCGTGCTGCCGCCGAGATACTGTATCAGACGTTATTAACATATTTATTTATTTTTCTTTTTTTTTTCCTGTCACGTTCTGCACTGTAGCAATTAGATTTATTGTCTGAAGGCCAAGAAAAGTGCCCAACAAATTTATTTTTTCAAGTGGGTCATTATGGCTTTGCCATAATGGTCAACTTGATATTTATTTATTTATTTATTTATTTATTTTTAATTTATTACAAACAGAACAGACATGACTGACGGATAGGAAAGAGAGAGACATAAACAACAGAAGTTTAAGGAAAGGAGAGATAAACAAAAAACTGAGGGGAAGAGGCGCGCAGAGACAAGACAAAATCTGCAAAATCACTTGCTGGGAAGAAAAAGAAGAAAACAAGCATAAAGAAAACACATTAAGGAAACCACAGAAACAACCTAGATAAGTATAAGTAACAGTAAATCATAAATACTGAGGTTATTGAGCAGCACACAACACCAATGCACGGTTTGCTTTGAGGCAGCAGCCAAGGAAGATAGTATGTGTCCGTGAACATCTGTGTGCACACCTGTGTGCGTGAGAGCACTTGTATTCAAAAGGTTTTTCCATGTAACAATCTGATAGTGGGTGTGGGGAGCCATAACCCGTCCCTCAGTACATGAAGCAGGCATGCAGGAGATCCAGGCTCATGACATCCACCAGAGGATCACCGGAGGGGCAGTCATGCCACCCTCCTGAAAAGAGCTGAGGAGATCCCCAGACAAGGGGTCCAAGCAGCCATGTTCCAGAAGCTACAGGGGACAGTGACATGCCCACAGGCTCTGCCGGCAGCCAGCTGCACCAGAGCGGACCGAGCCCTAGGCTTGGAGACCCAAGGGCCTCTCCACCTCTCAGAAGGGGCCTGACTGAGCCATGAGTGCCAGTCCCCGCCAAGCAGCCGCCGGGAGTGAGCCAGCACGTAACTGAGCGCCTAGTCCTGCACACAGAGAACCACCAACGCACAGACGGACAAGGGCATCAGCCTGGACCACATGTGGCACGTCCAGGTACCACATGTAATGCCACGCATAGATTGGCATTAACTTATAGATAACAACATGCAGTACATGTCAATATATTTATTAAATGGTAAATATTACAATACTATACAATACAACACAGTTTTATTTATATAGCACATTTAAAAACCCAAAGGCACACCAAACTGCTTCACAGTAATATGGAGAATCAACATAAGTCAATGACAGGCTACAGATCAGGCACGAGCACAAACAGAATAGAGGCACTAACAGACCAGAGTTAAATAAAATAGGCATCAACCTCAATAAAGAGGGAAGGTCAGATCTTGAATAAAAAATCCATTAAGAAGACAAAAACCACAGTAAAATTAGTAGAAAAATAATTCATTTAATAAAAGTTTAAAAGGGTATTAACTGGACAGGAAAGCCAAGTCAAACAGATATGCTTTCAATCTTGATTTAAAGGATTGGATAGAGTCCAAAGCACGATTAGAAGCAGGGAGGCTATTCCAAAGGTTGGGTGCAGCTGAAGCAAAGGCACGATCGCCTCTGGTCTTCAGTCTAAACTTAGGTTGGGCCAGGAGTAAGTGACCTGATGATCTTAATGCACGACAAGGGGTTTACAGATTGAGAAGATCAGATCATTGAGTCTGTGGCTTCATTTAAAAAACAGATTCATAGTCAGATGTTTTTGTGTTCTTTTTTGTTCACTTGGTTCTTATTTGTTATGGTCGCGGTGAATGATGGGTTTCTCCGCCTACAGATGGAGCCTCGGCAGCCCCTCGAAGCACCTGGTGCTAATTACATGATTGTATTTAAGTCCAGCATCATCAATGAATCATCTCCAGATTATCTGCTAACACTCCTTTCCTCGGATCATCCTTCCACGTCTAACCATTGGTAACACTCACCTGGACACTGCACTCACAATCTAACCCAGCCACTATCCTTGCTATTCTGGTTCACTGTTTCGTTTGCCTGCCTCCATCCACTCGACTCTCGGGACTAACCAGCACTCACCTGGACCTTGCCATCAGCTTCTCCACCCAAGCCGTTCTTTTTCCAAGTAGAGCAAAAGGATACTTTCACTCATATATTGGACCTCCCACCAGTGAGCCATCTGACTCCTCTTTCCTTCTGTTTCAGGGACTCTGCTCACCTAAGGATTGAGTTTTGTGAAGTAAAGTTTTCACGTCCAAGCCACATTAACTGCCTCCATCTGAGTCTGCAGTTTGGGTCCACCCTCTCGCTCGGGCCTGTCCGCCATAACACTTGTATGTGTTCATTTTTTAACTTTGTTTTTTTTACACCTCTGTAAATAAAACTTGCTTTCTTTTCATCAGCAGCTTAACTAGTAGATCCGTTTATTAAATGTCACTTCTGAGCATCACTCATGTTCTTTGTTCCCTTTTCTATCCGACCTGTTTGAACTCTATGACTTCATCTTGTCTCTATCTATGTCTCCTTCAAATAAAAACAGACTATTCTCTGTAGACACATTTTTTTTTATCATGTGTACATTATTTCCTTATATAGCTCAAACGCTGCACATAGGAGGGGGAGCACAGACGTTAATGATGTGACATGTGTCACTGGGACGGTCATTAGGACTCTGTGTTTTCATATGTCCTGCCCAGAAGTGATTGCTAAAGAAATCTTTTGTAACTAAACTGACTTTAGAAAACATTCAGAATTTACTTTAAAGGAGAAAAATTGAAAAATTAGTAATGACTAAAAAATGACTAAACAATTTACTTTTAGTCATTGCATTTAGGCTGTGATCAGCTTGCATTAAGTAAAATAACTCACTTTTAACCTTTGTTCTTTATTAATTCCTTAACGAAGTTGCTGATATAATAAACCAAGCTAGGAGAATGACCTCCGACTGCAGGAATCCTAGCACTCCCACAGTCTCACAAGAGGAACCATTACCAAATTATCAGCAGGAAATTGGTTGATAAAAGTGACTCCTTAAGGCAGGCTGGTGGAATCTCCCTAAATTCATTAGCATGGAGAGAGAGGAGGGAAAAATAAAACAGGAAGTTGACTGAGTGACTTCTGCTTTTCTAGACCTCACTGCATAAATAGCCGGTATCCCCACACATCAGTCAGTTCATCGAGCACTCTGGAGAAGAGAAGAGAACAACAGATAATAACAGATACTATATCAGATTTTTTATAAAATGGCAAACTCTGGAAGTCTGTTTGCGCTGGTCGCCGTTGTCCTGTTGGCTGTGGTCGAGTGTGGCTCATCAGGTAAGTTCAAACTCTGTGGAAGTTTTCCACATTGCTTTTCTTCAGTTTCAGACAGCTTCATTTAAATCTCACGCCGCTCTGTGTTTGTCTTTAGCTGAGAAACTAGCTACCTGCTGCACAAAAGTCACCACAACGGAGATTAAGGAACCGATCACAGGATACCTGGTCCAGACAGCAAACCCTCCATGTGTCCAGGCAGTCATGTAAGTCATATTCTGACAATTTAAAGCAACGAATAGACTCCACAAAAATGGACAAATCACTGTTAATTTTCAGTAATTAAGAACTTTCTGAATATGCTTCTAACCATCTAATACTGACTTTATTTGCATAACATTTTAATTTCATAAGCTGTGTACAAATGTAAATGAAAGTTACTCTATTATATTGAAAATTAACTTAATGACCTGTTGATATTAGATGAAATGGATTTAATGGCAAGACGTTTTTTAATTTTAACCTTATTTTTAATTCCTGCAGCTTTCAGACACAGTCCGGTCTTTTCTGCGCTTATTTGAAAGCTTCCTGGGTTCGTGCCAAGATTGTTGCATTCAAGTGAGTTTTATATCATCATTTATTTACTGACATGCTCATTTGGACTCATTCTTGTAATCAGTTCTTCAGTTACAAACCTGTTGTCTCATATATTTTTCCTTTTTTGTTCTTTTTTTCATCAGGAAAGCTAAAACCAGGTCCACTACACCATCTGTGGTACCTAAATCTCCGGTCTCCCTTCTCTCCATCATAACATCCACCGCCTCTCCTTCTTCATCTTCCACCGCTCTGCCTTCCTCATCAGCGACCTCTGAGATGTCGACTGGTGCGACCTTTTCAGTAAGCAGGAATGAGTAGGACGCCATCTGATGAAGAAAGCTGTAACCTCCCCCAAGATGTTGGGGGAACTAACTGATGTTAAATTATTAGGATGAATATTAAGTGTCTTTCAATTAATTTAAAGCAAAGATATTTATTTGTTAAGTCTAATTGATCTGTGCTGATACAGTGAAGGCAAATATTCATTGTAAAATGTATTTATCAGCATTGATGTGTTAATGTGCACAATATTTGGAGTTTTACGTTTTTATTACATGCAGGCATGTATTTATGAAAAATAGAGATATTTATTTACTTTAAATATTGTCATAACTTAAAAGTGAAGTTGTGAATTGCATTTAGTATTCGTTAGTTTTTTATGATCTATTTGGAGATCAAACAAATGCATTTTGACCAAATCCAGAAATTCATTTGTTTAATTATTCTGAGAAAGTGTCATGAGATATTTATTTATTAAAAGCTTTTATTGTGAGGATTGTGACGGGAAAAATAAATATTACATTTATGGTGAGATTGCATCCTTTTTCATTTCAATCTAACTGTGTGTATGTGCAAAACACACGTCTGCCTCACACTGGCAGCACCTTTCTTTGTGTGTTTAGACCACCTTTAGTGGCTCATGCAGTTGTGCAGCTGTAGTTTTATTCCACAATTACTTGAAACAGTGTGGGAGAATCAGGAGTGGACAGTGTCTGAAACAAGTCCAGGTAACTAGCACACAATAAGAGATAGTCCATGTGTGACAGAAAACCTCTGTTTGGCAGCATCGTGCAGTATGCAGGAGGCCCACTTCCTCACTATGAGCTCTCCTGATAACAGCCCGCTCTGTTCCAGGGTTGACTATAGCAATGGTGTTTTTTGGAGCAAGAACTGGCCATATTTGGACAAACCTAATTAAATGAAGTAAGTTTGGATTACAGTGTTCCACACTGGAGAGTCATGTTAAATCAGGCAGATTTTAAAATTCATTTTCTACATTCTGGAGATTTTTTATGCCCCACTTTTCACCCTCTCTGTACCGGGCTGGTGTAAATGTTTTTACTTTAAAGGTAGCTGGTCAGTGTTGACTATAATGACATTCCCCAGCCACTCTGTTATTTTTAAATTTTTAAATTTCACGTAGACACAATTCACTCAAAAATGGCCTTTGCTGAGATTGCTCAGGTCCAGTAAAAATCTCAGTTTAGTGAATTAACAGTTTGCATGTCTAAATGCATTTTAATGGAACCTGTGGTGCAGGCCTACAAACACTGTTTCCATGCATTACATAGATACAGACACAAGCCAATCAGCACTTAAAAGCTAATAAAATATAACAATCATACATTACAGACCGATAAATGTTTTTAGCACCAACAGCGCAAACACAGACAATATTTTCAGATCAGTTACTCAGATTAGCAGAAGTGTCTTTCCATGAACCATCATCATCATCAGCTACAAAGCAGAGTCATTTTGATGTGTTTATGGACAAGGTCAATATACAGTGGCTTGCAAAAGTATTTGGCCCAGTTGAACTTTCCCACATTTTGTCGCATTACAGCCACAAACATGAGTCAATGTTATTGGAATTCCAGGTGAAAGACCAACACAAAGTGGTGCACACGTGAGTGGAACGAAAATCATACATGATTCCAAACATTTTTCACAAATAAATAACTGCAAAGTGGGGTGTGTGTAATTATTCAGCCCCCTGAGTCAATACTTTGTAGAACCACCTTTTGCTGCAGTTACAGCTGCCAGTCTTTTAGGGTCTGTCTCTACCAGCTTTGCACATCTAGAGTCTGAAATCTTTGCCCATTCTTCTTTGCAAAGCAGCTCCAGCTCAGTCAGATTAGATGGACAGCGTTTGTGAACAGCAGTTTTCAGATCTTGCCACAGATTCTCGATTGGATTTAGATCTGGACTTTGACTGGGCCATTCTAACACATGGATATGTTTGGTTTTAAACCACTCCATTGTTGCCCTGGCTTTATGTTTAGGGTCGTTGTCCTGCTGGAAGGTGAACCTCCGCCCCAGTCTCAAGTCTTTTGCAGACTCCAAGAGGTTTTCTTCCAAGATTGTCCTGTATTTGGCTCCATCCATCTTCCCATCAACTCTGACCAGCTTCCCTGTCCCTGCTGAAGAGAAGCACCCCCAGACCATGATGCTGCCACCACCATATTTGACAGTGGGGATGGTGTGTTCAGAGTGATGTGCAGTGTTAGTTTTCCGCCACACATAGCATTTTGCATTTTGGCCAAAAAGTTCCATTTTGGTCTCATCTGACCAGAGCACCTTCTTCCACATGTTTGCTGTGTCCCCCACATGGCTTGTGGCAAACTGCAAACGGGACTTCTTCGGGTTTTCTGTTAACAGGCTTTCTTCTTGCCACTCTTCCATAAAGGCCAACTTTGTGCAGTGCACAACTAATAGTTGTCCTATGGACAGATTCCCCCACCTGAGCTGTAGATCTCTGCAGCATGTCCAGAGTCACCATGAGCCTCTTGGCTGCATTTCTGATCAGCGCTCTCCTTGTTCGGCCTGTGAGTTTAGGTGGACGGCCTTGTCTTGGTAGGTTTACAGTTGTGCCATACTCCTTCCATTTCTGAATGATGGCTTGAGCAGTGCTCGGTGGGATGTTCAAGGCTTGGTAAATCTTTTTGTAGTCTAAGCCTGCTTTAAATTTCTCAGTAACTTTATCCCTGACCTGTCTGGTGTGTTCTTTGGACTTCATGGTGTTGTTGTTCCCAATATTCTCTTAGACAGCCTCTGAGGCCGTCACAGAGCAGCTGTATTTGTACTGATATTAGATTACACACAGGTGCACTCTGTTGAGTCATTAGCACTCATCAGGCAATGTCTATGGGCAACTGACTGCACTCAGACCAAAGGGGGCTGAATAATTACACACACCCCACTTTGCAGTTATTCATTTCTAAAAAATGTTTGGAATCATGTATGATTTTCGTTCCACTTCTCACGTGTACACCACTTTGTGTTGGTCTTTGTGGAATTCCAATAAAATTGATTCATGTTTGCGGCTGTAATGTGACAAAATGTGGGAAAGTTCAAGGGGGCAAATACTTTTGCAAGCCACTGTATATGGTCAGAAACAACGGCTTGCTATGACAAGTGTATAGTTAGGGGCAGTTATTATTGCGAACCTTTTTACATCTGGGCCAGTATGTATAGTCGAAATCAGCTGTCTTTCTTGAGATCTTGAGATGTGTAAGAGGTGTAAACTTGTCACAGCCAGCCATCAATACAAATCATGATGCATAAGCTGTGAGGCTCAACCATTAATACAAATTCTGAGGTCAAAAATAGAATTGGTACATATGCAAAATATATAGTGTGAAATAGAGAATAGATAGAATAAAATAGCCCTTTATCATCATTGTAAAGTATCATATGAAATGTAAATAAATTACAAGACACTAAAGCTTGAGTATATAAGTCAGACAGTTACTATATTATTTTTAGTGTATGTAACATGGCCATAGTATTTTGGTAAATGGTCTGTATTTGTTTAGTGCTTTACTAGTCCCTAAGGACCCCAAAGCGCTTTACACATCCAGTCATCCACCCATTCACAAACTGGTGATGGCAGCTACATTGTAGCCACAGCAACCCTGGGGCGCACTGACAGAGGCGAGGCTGCCGGACACTGGCGCCACCGGGCCCTCTGACCACCACCAGTAAGCAACGGGTGAAGTGTCTTGCCCAAGGACACAACGACCGAGACTGTCCAAGCCGGGGCTAACTCCCAACTCTTGAGCCACGATCGCCCCTGTAATTTCACTGTATATAAAATAAAAACCAATACAACAACAGAAATAAGCATTTTAACAAATGAGTAACTAAGCCTTGACTCGTGTATTTAAGCTGGATCCTGGGGAATCCTGAGGTTTTATTGTGGTTTTGCTGTCTCAGTGTCTTGTTTGTTCCCACCTGTTTCCTTCCCATCTGTGCCAAATATATGATGTGTGTGTCTGCATTTGCAGTCCAATCATATCTTTGTAGAATGACGGGGGTTGTTTTCTACAAATTTATCAATGTCATTGTACTGAAAAGTGCCCTTAATTTATTTTCAGTGGTCAGTAGTTAAGAATAGAATAGCTTTTTATTGTCATGTTACAAGAACAATGAAAGGCAGTTTGCCATTTCTCCATGTGTGTGAAGTACACAATAACGTAAGTATTTGCACAATAACAGACAAATTTACATTTACACAAGAAAGATATGTACAAGATATAGATCTACAGAGACTGCAGATCATGTTTATGCTGTAACTGAAGGCTCTTTTGACATTGTGACGGTGCATCATGAGACCACAGCACACTTGTGACTGCATACTTTAGCATGCCCTGCCCAGAATGATTGCCAAAGATTATGTGTCACGAATGCCTCAGAGGTAATTTCACAAAATGAGATTAGCTAAAAAAAATTTTTTAAAGTTTTGATCCATAAGTTGTTTTTTTTTAAACAGAGATTCCTTTTTACTTTTACAGTCCAGTTTAGATGAAATTTAATTATTTGTTCTTTATCAAATCCTCAATAAATCCTCAGTCAGTAAAATGAATCTTGCCATAAGAATATATTTGAGGAGTCTGGAAAACCCATGACCACATCGAGGACTGAAACTGTGCAATGAAAGTTTTTCTAATTTAACCGTCTCTAAATTCCCCTGAGATCAGAATTTAAAAATAAGAGAAAGAATAAGGAAAAAGCAGGAAGAAGGAAGAGAGTGATCGCTTCTCCTTTCAGGCCTTTAATATACTTTAATATTCAACATAAGAGAAAGAGAACGTAAGAGGAAGATCTGTAACCACACAAATGTTAAATGGACTGATTCTTATATAGCGCATTTCTACTCTCCCGGAGCACTCAAAGCACTTTATACAACATGCCACATTCACACAAGTACTATTTCTATGCTTTTAAGTGTTTTCTAACTAACATTCACTCACATTATAACTCCGATGGATGCAACTTGTGGTTAGGATCTTGCCCATGGACATTTGGCATGCAGACTGGAGCAGACAGGGATGACCTGCTCTACCTCCTGAGCTACAGCCAGCTGTCTGCTTCTAAGGTGTTGGTAGCTAATCTCAACTTTACATCACTCAAATCATTGTTCTAGTCCAATCAGCTTTCTCTCAGCCTTCTTAAGGCCTCCACTCTGCTTCCTTTGCTGAGCATCTGTCATTCTCCCTTGCAGATACTTTCATGCAACCCACCTCCTCCTGATCACCGTCTCTCCCTCATCACTCATCATTCAAGCCTCCATCTTCATCTCCACCATCAGTGTTTAGATTCAGGGGCATCCGCCCCAATCCCTATCACAGCTGGGAATCCATTCTGCTGCGATGGATCATTGAAGTCTAACCGCCAAATATTTCAAACTGAATTCAGTTTTTTCAAATGTAATAAATCATGTTCAATTCCTTCTAATGATCTCCCCTTATTGAAATGTTGTCAGTTCACTGAGCTCTCCAGAAACAACTGGAAAAGGAAGACCAACAGTGACAATTTAATCTCATATTTGTCAAGCTTTAAGAATACGGTAAAGTCTGGAAGTCTGTTTGCGCTTGTCGCTGTTGTCCTGGTAGCTGTGAATGTGTATGGGTCAGACGGTAAATTTAAATTTCATATAAACTCTGTTTGATGGTTCAGATAGTTGTGTTTTATTTAAAAAATGCATTTAATTAAAATATAATTTAAGCTTAAACAGGAAAGCTGACTACTTGCAGTACAAACGTCACCGTTAAGTAGCCAAGGGCAACGTATCCATGTGTCAATGCAGTCATGTAAGTAATACGCTGTATTGTGTCGAATTTTTACGGTAAAAAATGAATTTAATCCATGTTGCAATCAGGCTGTAACATGACAAACTCTGAAGCAAGAGAAGCGCTGTGAATACTTCCGGATGCAATATGAATGTGTGCTGCACTAACGACACAGAGTCAGCGCGTCCAGTTGAGTTCCTCAGATTAGCGGAAGTGAAGTGCAGCAGACAGCTACAGATAAAAAGAAAGAAAAAACTCTGGTTTACAGTTGTTCTGAAGGAGGAAATTAGCTATAAAGGCCAAAAGTATTTCCTGATGAAATGTGTTTATCTTTGGTAAACATGCTTAAAGCTTGACTTTACTACAGCAGAAGTACGTCTGAGCACAGATTCACTTTTTGGCTTTTCAAGTAACTGACAGTCCCAGAAGCTGCTGTTTGGTAAACCTGCTTATTTAGGTTGTTGTGGTTGATGAAATACACATTTATGGCAAATTAGAGTTTGGTGTAACCACAGGGTGCAAATGTGAGTTGCATGTCTATCTGCGTTAGCCCAGCTTCAGGCTAACGTCCTGTCCCTGTCCATCATGAATCCGGATGGATTAGTGGTTATTTTTGTCTCTTGTCTTCTCTTTTTCCTACTTTTGTCTGAAGTTGGACTTCCTTTGGTGTGATTAAGATAAATGGCTTGTCTGTTGCTTCTTGTGTCTCATCTTTTCTGGATGTTTTGGAGATTATGTATCGGAATTTCAGGAGCATGACCACGCCTCCAAACATGCTCTTTCCTGTTGTCATCTATATAGGTTCCCCCAGTTCTGCAACCTGTTCATTCTTGTTTACGTGCCCCACCCTCCCTCCCTACTTGTTTTACTTGGGGATCAGGCAGCCCAGGAGCTGTCGCCAGTCCCCTTTGAGGCCTTCCCCAAACTGCAGCATGTCAAAGCATTCACTCTTACCTACCAAAACGCCGTGAAAACCTAAACTGAGGACGTGGGCCCAGCTAGTGAATGTTCATTTGCCTTTTTATAAAAAAAACTGTTGGAAAAAAATGACCCTTAGTGGTATTACACCAAATACTGATGTGAGTTCTTGATATTTATTGTACTTTACATGTAGTTTGCTATTTTCTAGAGATGGACCGATCCGATATTACGTATCGGTATCGGTCCGATACTGACCTAAATTACTGGATCGGATATCGGAGAAAAATAAAAAATGTAATCCGATCCATTAAATATCACGAAAGCACCTCGCAAAACTTGCAACACGCTGTAACTCACCTCAGAACGTTAGCAGTCGGAGCAGTATGCATCACGTGATAGAGCAGTGGTCTGGATAGCATGTGGAGCTTCGCTAGCAACCTGGCATTTCATCTCCGACAAAGTTATCCCCGAGAGAAGTAAAGCAAGTGTGTAAGTCCATCTCTGAATGTTTGTAAAGCATTCCCACGTTAAGCTTAACAAGCGACTGCCTCTCGCTCTCCGGCTGCTACTTCAATCATGAAACTGCTTAAATGATCAGCTGATCGGCTTTTCTGTCGCGAGTCCATCTCTCTTGTTTGTTTTTGGCCCACTTTGCACCAGAAAGAGGAAACCAGCGGCTGAACAACAGCAGAACGTTTAAGCTTGATAAGCTGTTGTTAGAATTTATTTAATATTTCTTTCTACACCAGGATCTTTTTCTACGTAGCTGACGCTGGTAACTGTGCAGGGGCGGATCTAGCAAAGTTTAGCCAGGGGGGCCGATAGGGCATGAACAGGGAAAAGGGGGCACAAAGACATACTTTTCTTTCTTATTCTCATTTAAAATGTCGAGCTTTTAATAAATAATTATCTGACACCCAAAGTTTTAATTTGATGTAAAATGAATAGAAGTCAATTACTGTATATAGTGACTATTAAGTCTAATATATACCCTAGTAAGCTATAGTACTTTTTACTTTGGGAAGGTACCATCTGTGCAGTCTGCAATTTTGTTGAAGAAAGATGTTGAATCTATTTAATATTTCTTGAAAAATAATTGATTTCTGTGCATTTTTTTTCACACTGCATCAAATTAAGGTTGATTACGTCGATTAAGCATCATGAGGTGGAGGGTGAGGGGTGGTTCCTTATTTTTTATTTATTTATTTTTGTTGTTGCTGGGAGTTGGAACCCTATTAGTTAGGTTGCTTAATATTTACGCTAAGTACTCTTTAAAATACCAGAATAGGGAGGATGGTGTAGGTCTAAGTTTATTAGATTGATCAGTATTGCTGAACTATGAAATATTTTTTTTGTATACAGGTATAACAGAATAGCTTTAGTGTAGTTGTTGTTTTAAACTTGAGTATGAACTTGCAGACTTGCAAAATGCAGCAAGATATTTTAAAAAACAGTTTTGTTGATTAAAAAAACACTATATCGGATTCATATCGGTATCGGCAGATATCCAAATTTATGATATCGGTATCGGTATCGGACATAAAAAAGTGGTATCGTGCCATCTCTACTATTTTCTACAAATGTATTAATCTCATTAGTTTTAAAAACATCCTCACTTTACTTTCAGTGCTCAGTATTTTACATAGATCTAGAAAAACGTGTCTTTCCATTTAACTGGATGAGTTGGACATTCTTCAATTTCACTTCCTGTTATTTGCAAACTTTTCAAACCTAGGAAGACGTTCTTCTGTTTCCCCCAGACGCTGGCGTTGCACAGTTTCTTGCACATGGGTGGGAGGTCAGAGGTCGATGTTGTGACATGCCCATGCGTCAAAGTACCCGAGCACACTTGTGACTGCACACTTTAATGTGCCCTGCCTACAATGATGACCAAAGGTTTTGTATCATGAATGCCACAGAGGTGACTTTCAAAAAATAAGAATCACTTAATGTTTTTAAAAAAAAAGCTTTTAATCATGAATTTATATAACTGAGAATTTTTGCACTTAAAGAATGATTTGTTTGAATTACGTTAGACAACAGATTCAGTCTTTCCTCTTTATTAGTCTCTTTATTAGTTCTTCGAATAAATCAAGTCATCAAAAAAAAAAACTTGCTATAAGCATGATTTGAGGACTCCCGACACCCACAATATGATCGTTGGGGAAAAGCCATGACCAAATTTAGGATTGACATTGTGCAATGAAAGTGGTTTCGGATGTAAGTGTCTTGGAATTCCCCTGAAATCAGCATTAAACTTATTCATTCATGAAAAAAGGAGCATGGATAGGAAAAGAGAAGGAAGAAAAAAACCCAGAGGGATCACTTCTGCTTTTAGCGCCTTTAAGTATCCAACATCTCAAGACATTTGTCAGTACATCCAGCTCTCCGGAGACGAAGGGAGAAGAAAGACCAACAGATAATCATTTACTGTTTAATCTCGTATTTATCAAGCTTTTTAAAAATGGTGAAGTCTGGAAGTCTGTTTGCGCTGGTCGCCGTTGTCCTGCTGGCTGTGGCTGTGTCTGGATCAGATGGTAAGCTAACCTTTAGAAAAACTCTGTTTATAATCTTTCAGGCTTTGTTTTGTATAAAAATACATTTCAATTAAAACTTAATCCTTGCTTCAACAGAAAAACTGGCCACTTGCTGCAAAACTGTCACCAATAAGGAGATTACAGAGCCGATCTTGGGATATTTGGTCCAGAGAGCAAGGCGTCCGTGTGTCAACGCAGTCATGTAAGCAGCACTTTAAACACCTTAAAGCAACAATTAGACTCCTTAAAGATTGTTAAAGATAAATAAATAGCAACCTTTTCAGCTTGATGCACTTTATATAGTCTGAAGACCCATTTTAGTAGTTTTTCCAATAATTTTCTTAATTGCTTTTAATCAATCAAATTCAATACTATTAAACAAACTTAAAGATAATGTATTTGTTGAAGTATAAATACTTAATTTGCTTGTCATTTCTGCAGCTTTCAGACACAGTCTGGTCTTTTCTGCATCAATGGGAGAGCTCCTTGGGTTCGTGCCACGATTGTTGCATTCGAGTAAGTTTAACATCACCATTCATTCACTCACATGCTCACTTGGACTTCTCGCCACTAATGGAATCAGTCCTTCAGTTACAAACCTGAAGTCTCATGTTTTTCTTTTTTTGTTTTTCCCTCAGGAAAGCTAAAGCCCAGTCCACTACACCGTCTGTGGCCACTACATCTCCAGTCTCCCTTCTCTCCATCATAACATCAACCGCCTCTCCTTCATCATCTTCCACGGCTTTACCTTCCTCCTCAGCAACCTCTGAGATGTCAGCCGGTGAGACCTTTTCAGAAAGCAGGAATGATTAGGACGCCATCTGATGAAGAAAGAACAAAGTCAAAAATTAGTAATAATTACTGATAATTTATTGTTAAATTATTTGGCTGAATATGTATTTTAATCCATTCATTAAAAGTAATTTTTTTAGTCTAATTTAATTTATCTGTGCTTCTACAGTACAGGAGAAACATTTTATAGGAAAGTGAATTCGTCAGTGTTTACATGTTACTGTGTGGAAAGGTTTTAAATTTTTATTGCCACATGCCGGCATGTCTTGTTGAAAAATAGAGATATTTATTTACTTGAAATATTGTAACTTAAAACTGAGTTGTGCAACCACTATGGTTAGAATTTTGATGTTGCATTAAGTATTCATCCATTTTTATGATCTATACGTAGACCAAACAAATGCATTTTGGTGAAATTAATTTGTGTAATATTTCAGAGAAAGTGTCATGAGATATTTATTTAATGGAATAATTTTGTTGTGAAGATTGCGACGGACAGAAATAAACACTGAATTAATGATGATCCTGCATCCATCTTTTTATTTCCTTTTTAGCAGAACCGTTCTTTATCTGTTCAGACCACATTCAGTGGCTCATGCAGTTGTGCAGCTGCAGCTTCATATGACTGTAGCTGTTTTCACATATTTCAAACACTGTGAGAGTATCAGAACTGTCTGAAACTATTCTGGGTAATTTGAACACAACGGGAGACAAATAATCACTTTTTTTTTTTTATCTCAGCACACATGCATTCACTTTTTATTCCCCTATCGTCCTCTGTAAAGATGGCTCAGCTCAGAGTGTAGTGAGGTAACAGTGTTGTCTGTCATCAGTCCTCCTTCATGTCTTTTGTTTTCGGGTAGTATCCTGTCTAATTGTATGGTGGTGTAATTAATAACGCCTGGATCTCAGCAGTCCCCCTGAACCTATGACACATACAGATGCATTAAACAGCTGCAAACACATGCTAATTAGCACTAAATAAAAATGTGTATAAGCAAAGTCAACACGCCCAGCCTAGTTACTCAGATCAGTGGAAGGGAAGTGTAACAGACAGCTACCGACGAAAAAACGAGAGTCTGGTTTACAGCTGGTCTGAAGGAAGAAATTAGTTGTAAAGCCACAAACCATTCCATTAATCAGATGTGTTTATATTTTGTAAACCTGTTTAAAGCCTGAATCTGCTACAGCAGAAATCAGCATTTTAACACACGACTCGCTTTTTGGCTATTCAAGAAACTGACAATCCCAGAAGATCCTGCTTGAGTTACATGCTTATTATTTTAGGGTAAATCTGAGGATATTGTTGATAAAATACAAATTTGTAGGAAATTATCGAGTTTAAATAACAATTTATTTGTGTTCCCCTGTCTTTGCCCACCTTGGTGTGGGTTTGTTGTCTTTTTCATATTTATCTTTAAGTTACTTCCTTTTTCATCTTAAAAGTTATTTTTGTCTTTTTTTTTCTTGGTTCTCTTTGTGAAGATCTGTTCTGCTGCTTACTTTCCCAATATCTGTGGTTCTTTCCCATCTGTACCTAATGAATATTTGTGTGTGTGTGAGGATGTGTGTTTATAGTCCTGTCACCTCTTAGTTGCCCACTGTACCAGCTTTATTGGATTCTTCAGTTGTTTTACTGCTTTATTCGTTTTCTTTGGATTTATTACGAGTTAAATATCATTTCACGTTTTGTTGTGTAACATGCTGATATCCTAACACAGCTGGTAAGAACGACCAATCTCTTTGATGAAGAACTACATACTGTTCAGTGAAACTAATTCTCTGTGAATCTAGTAGTATTTACTTCATTATATCTTTGCAGCAGCCAATGATATCTTAATGGCCATTTGGATATTTAGATCCTTATTTTTATTTTTTTAAAGAATGTCCTGCTGACAGAGGAAAGTAAATAGGAAAAGGTGGTGGTAGAATGAGGAAGTACAGAACAGGATTCAAAGAAAGAGGCTGCCAAAGAAAAAGATGGGATAGATAGTAAGATGGACTATTGGAAGGCTAGGTGTACAGAAAAGAGAGCAGTGGAAAGGAAGGAGTGGAATTGGAAAGTGGAAGTTTGAGGAACTGATCAATGAAGAAAATGAGAAAGTGGAGGACAGCTGGAGTAAAGAGAGTGGAGTGCACAGGATTAGTATGAAACAAGTGAGAGCAAGTCTAAAGTGGATGAAGAAGCAAAGCATACGGACTGTTCCTTTAATTAAAATGAAATGTCTTCTGCTGTCTGTATCTCATGTTTTCTGGATGTCTGTTCATTTAAATTGTAGCTCCTGCAGGACTCCTAACAGCCACAGTCTGATACTTAGAAAACCCCATTGACCAAATTTCCGTCTGAAGGTGTGATGAAAGTGCTTTCGGATGTAAGTTCGTCAGAATTCCTCTTAAATCAGCATTAAACTCATTCACGTGAATGAAAAGAAAAGAGAAGAAAATCAGAAAAAAAGAAGGATGATGACTAACCCGGAAGGATCACTTCTGCTTTCGGTGCCTTTAAGTATCCAACTTCTTAAGACGTTTGTCAGTACATCGATCCCTCCGGAGACAAAGGGAGAAGAAGAACCAACAGATAATCATTTACTGACTATTTAACTTCATATTTATTAAGCTTTTCAAAATGGTGAAGTCTGGAAGTCTGTTTGCGCTGGTCGCTGTTGTCCTGCTGGCTGTGGCTGTGTCCGGGTCAGGTGGTAAGTTTAAATTTCAGATAAACTCTGATAAAGTTCCTTGAATTTTATTTTATATAAAAATGCATTTAAGTAAAATGAAATTCCTGCTTCAACAGTAAAGCTGGCCTCCTGCTGCACATCTGTAGCCAATAAGAAGATCGCAGAGCCGATCTTGGGATACTTGGTCCAGAAAGCAAACGCTCCTTGTGTCAACGCAGTCATGTAAGTAATATTTTGACTCCTTAAAGCAATGACTACAGTACAAAAAGACAGTTAACATTTAATAGACCTTTGCTATTCCAGTTTAACATACTTTGACTTAGTCCAAAATTTAATGGTATTTCATTTAATTTTCTAAAATGTGTGGTTTTAAATTAAGCTTGTTGTTCAAAACTTTAAAAGAATTAAAGCAAAAACCAACATACTCGCTTGTTAATAATGAGTTAGTTGTATATGAAAATTTTATGTTTTTGAAGTACAAATACTTAATTTGCTTGTCATTTCTGCAGCTTTCAGACACAGTCTGGTCTTTTCTGCATCAATGGGAGAGCTCCTTGGGTTCTTGCCACGATTGTTGCATTCGAGTAAGTTTAACATCACCATTCATTCACTCACATGCTCACTTGGACTTCTCGCCACTAATGGAATCAGTCCTTCAGTTACAAACCTGAAGTCTCATGTTTTTCTTTTTTTGTTTTTCCCTCAGGAAAGCTAAAGCCCAGTCCACTACACCGTCTGTGGCCACTACATCTCCAGTCTCCCTTCTCTCCATCATAACATCAACCGCCTCTCCTTCATCATCTTCCATGGCTCTCCCTTCCTCCTCAGCGACCTCTGAGATGTCAGCTGGCGAGACCTTTTCAGAAAGCAAGAACGAGTAGGACGCCATCTGATGTAAACACCTCTGCAAACCCCGGGATATTAGTGAAACAAACAAAAATAAACACAGAAAAGGCCTTTTAAATAAATGTTAAAATCACTGGTACATTGTTAATAATGTATTGTTAAATTATTTGGCTGTATATGTAGTTTTTTTCAGTTTGTTAGAAGTGAAATTATTTCACAGAACAACTGAATTAATCTGTGCTGATGCAGAAGAGGAAAAAAATATCAGAAAGTGTATTTATAAGTATTTATATGTTACTTTATTCAACATCTAGAAGAGTTTTATGCTTTTATTATTACTATATGCAGGCGTGTCTTGATGATAAATAAAGATATTTATTTATTTGAAATACTGTCATGACTTAAAGGTTAAATTGAGCAACCATGATGGTTACAAGTTTGAGTTTGCATTCAGTATTGCATTCTGATATAATCCATATATTCCTTTTTCCAGTATTCTGAGAAAGTGTCATGAGATATTTATTTATTTGAAATCTTCATTAAATTGTGATCGACTGAAATAAACACTAAATTAATGGTGATCTTGCATCCACCTTTTTATTTCCATGTGTGAGCTTCTGACATTATTTTATGTAAAATAAGCAAAAAGGTACAGACTAGACCTGCACGCCTGTCTTTTTCCCTTCAGGCCACCTTCACTGGCTCATGCAGTTTTGCATTAACCTTAAAAGGGGAATCAGGACAAACAGAGAGTTCCTGCAGGTGCATGTACACAGACTGGGCAAAAGCCACTACTAATCATGAGAGTGTGGCACCAGAAAACACAATTACTTAAATATAATTAGATTTTACTTATATAAAGCCAGTAAACAACAACATCAGTCACCTGATTTATATCGTAAGTTAAAGACCCTGCAGTTATACAGAGAAATTACTAACAATCACATGATTCCCTTTAACAAAACACTTGGCAACAGTGGGAAGGGAAAACTCCTTTTAACCGGAAGAAACCTTCTACAGAACCAGGCTCAGGGAAGGGCAGCCATCCACCATGGCCGTTTGGAGGTGAGGGGAGGAAGACAAGACTAAAGACACTCTGTGGAGAAATATTTTAAACACAAAGAGAGCAAAAAGAGGTGAGTGAATTAGGGGAATTCCCCAGTAGAATGGCGTTATTGCAGCATAACAAAGAGAGGGTTCAAGGTCAGCTGAGCGAACCTAACTATATGTTTTCTCAAAAAGGAAAGTTTGAAGCCTAATCTTAAAAGTAGAGATAGTGTCCGTCTCCTGAATCCAAACTGGAAGCTGGTTCCACAGAAGAGGGGCCTGAAAACTGAAGGCTCTGCCTCCCATTCTACTTTTAAATACTCTAGGAACAACAAGTAGGCCTGCAGTGTGAGAGCGAAGTGCTCTAATAGGTTGCTAAGTTGCTATGAGGTCTTTAAAATATGATGGGGGCCTGCCTGATTATTCAACAACTAGTATGTGATGAACAGGATATTAAATTAAATTAGTGAGTACTAATGGTGCAGCATTTTGGATTAATTAAAGGCTTTTCAGGGAGTTTTTAGGACTTCCTGATAATAATGAATTACAGTAGTCAAGTCAAGAAGTAATAAATGCATGAACTAGTTTTTCAGCGTCACTCTGAGACAGGATTTTTCTAATTTTGGAGATATTGCACAAATGGAAGAAAGCAGTCTTACATATTTGTTTAATTTTTGCATTGAAGGACATGTCTTGGTCAAAAATGACTCCAAGGGTCCTCACAATGTTACTGGAGGCCGAGGTAATGCCATCCAGAGTCAGAATCTGGTTAGATACCATATTTCTAAGATTTTTAGAGTCAAGTACAGCAAGCTCAGTTTTATCTGAATTAAAAAGTAGGAAATTGCAGGTCATCCACATTTTTATGCCTTTAACACATTCCTGCAGTTTAACTAATTGCTGTGTGTCATGTGGCTTCACGGATGGAAAAAATTGGGCATGATCTGCATAGCAGACTATTGCCTAGGGAAGGCATATACAATGTAAATAGATGTAGTCCATGGAACACTGTGCAACGCCATAATTAACCTTAATATGTGCAGAATACTCCCCATTTACATGAATAAATTTGGGTCTGTTAGATAGATATTGTCATATCTATCTAATAGAAACAGTCCATGTTTGAAAGAAAACCTCAATCTGGATTTGGCTGCATCATGCAGCAGGAAGTCTGAATGATGCCCACTTTCTTACTGTGAATTCTGCTGACCGCTACCTGCTCTGTTCTCTGGTGGACTCAGCTGGATATTAACTAGGCTTTGTACCAGGGAGCTGGCAGGGCAAAGACGGCTCAGTGTATCTTCTGACTGATTTATGTGTTGAGAAATTCAGGGTTGCAGCTAATTTCTGGAGACTCTAAATGTGTATAGAGAAAAATTTTGGCTATTGGTTTGTGTGCCTGATTTTTAACTAAACGAACATAGCAATGCTGTTTTTGGAATGACTGTTTGGTTTTATTTGGAGAAGTGTATTGAAGTTGAGGGATTATTATTGATATTGTTTTAAATATATCCTCCTTACAGAGGAAAGAAGACAAGGGGACTTGGTAGTTGAATTCAAAGGAAGAGGCTACCAAAGAAAAAGTGGGATAGTCAGACAGATGGATCTTGGGAGGCTCCATATACAGCAGAGAAAGTGGAGGAAATCATGGATTAATGATAGGAATAGAAAAGTGCTAACACGTGAAGATGTGTGGATTACCTTTTGCTTTCCGTATGTCATGGTGTTCTGTTCATTTGGCTTTTTTGGCAAAAATGAAACAACAACAGAACTCCAGACTTGATATTTTTCCTGTGAACTACTGCCACCTAAATTTTCCAGCCACCTGCGTCTGAGTCTACTTGAAAAAAAGTGCCACTTTAAAACAGTGTCAAACCAGATATTCAGCTGAGTTTTTGATCTTTATTGTACTTTACAGTAAGTTCATTGTTTTCTACAGATTTACCGATGTCATTATTTTTTTTACTTTCAGGGCACAGTATTTTACATAAATCTACAGGGATTGTGGAGTGTGCTCCTGCTTTAACTCAGTGAATAGGACACACTTTAGTTTCACCATTGCTTTCACTTACTTCCTCTAATTAATAAAAAAAAAACTTTCTTCTGTTTCCCCTGAACCCTGGAGCTTTCTTGCACATGGGTGGAGCTGGTGAGACATGTCCGTACGTCACAGCACTGGAACATACTTATGACTGCATACTTAACGTGCCCTGCCCAGAAATATTGCAAAAGATTTTGTGTCATGAATGCCACAGAGGTGACCTTCATCAAATGACAATGGTTAAGTGAAAAGTCTTTAAAAAAAGCATCATAAGTTATTAACTTATAGTAACTGAGAGAATTTTTGTGTTTTAGTTTACAATAAATAACTGATCTACAGTCTTATTTCTTTATATATTCTTCATTAAATTCATTTACTTTATGTAGTCTATTAATAAAATAAGTCGTGTCATTAGTGTGACTCGCAGCGTCTGTGGAACTCCTAACACCCCCCATCAGATACTCAAACTATTGCCAAATTTCTGATTAAAACTGTGCAATGAGTGTTTCTGGCTTGAAATGTCTTGGAATTCTTTTTTAGAGTCAAAGAAAGTCAATCACATGAAGAATGAGTAAGATGACTAATTAAAAGATTGCCTCTGCTTTAAGGCCTTTAAGTATCCAGCATCTCAAGATGTTTGTCAGTTCACCAGGATCTTCAGAGACAAAAGGGAAAGGAAAGACCAACAGATAATCCTTTCTTGACTATTTAATCTAATAACTTTCAAGCTGTTTGAAAATGGTAAAATCTGTAAGTCTGTTTGCGCTGGTCGCTGTTGTCCTGGTGGCTGTGTCTGGATCAGATGGTAAGTTTGAATTTCAGATAGACTCTGTTTAATATCTTTCAAATGAATTTATTTTACATAAAAATGCCTTTATAAAAACTTTCAGCAGTTTCAAAGGTGTTTGAATGCTGTAAAACAGTCACCAGTAAGAAGATAATAGAACCAATCTTGGAATACAGAGTCCAGAGAAAAAACCCTCCATGTGTCAATGCAGTTATGTAAGTAATATTTCAACAACTTCAAGCAATGGCTAGCGTCCTGAAAGACTAATTAACAAATGGCTGGATCTTTTTTTTGTTAAAGAATCCCTCCTAATTTAAATGAATCAATCGAGGCCTTAGTTTTTCAATTTAAAGAACTGGGTACATAGAGCTAGTACAAAGTTATAGATTGAAAGACCCATGTTAATGTTATTTCTTGATTAATTAAAAGATGTGTAGTTTTTAATTGAGCACATTATTATATATTGCTAAATCGCAACAGTAGTTCCCTCAAGTCACTTTTCAATACATTTAAAGCAACACACTCGAATGAACAATGAGCCGAGTGAATTTAATAAAATGTATTAAGTACAAATATTTAATGTGTTTGTCATTTCTGCAGCTTTCAGACACAGTCTGGCCTTTACTGCATTAATGGGAGAGCTCACTGGGTTCAGGCCAAGATTGTAGAACTTGAGTGAGTTTAACATCACCATTAATTCACTCACATGCTCACTTGGACTTTTCTTCACTCATGTATTCAATCCTTCAGTTACTAATCTGTTGTCTTATAAATGTTTTTGCTTTTTTTTTTCAGAAGAGCAAAATCTAAATCTCGAGTCTAGCTCTTCTCGACAATCACATGCACCACCTTTCCTCCATCAGCCTCCACTGGTTTACCGTCCTCTTCATCTACCTCTGAGATGAGCACTTGTGAGACATCTGATGATGAAAATACCTCTGAACAATGTTTGTTCAAATCTTAATCTGATACAAACTAATATATTGGTGTATAATAATATACACTTGATGGACATAGTTATGTTAATTTACTATGTTGAATATCTAATGTCTTTCAATTCATTTATTGGTGGGACCATTAGTTGAATTGACTTGATCCACCGGAATAAATATTTATTACTGAGCATATTCATTCCCTCAGTATTGAGTGTACAACATTTTGTTTGCTAATACAGTCCACTAGTTTATTTAATTGTCTTTAGAAGAAATGTATTTATTGGCAACCCTGTCACAACTTTGAATCTAAATGGGAGATGTGGAGCAGCACCAGTGATCAGAAATAAAAGATGTAAATGCCATCTTGCATTCAGTGTTTCTCTTCTTCTTCAATCTGCGTCTCATCATGTATGTTTCTGACATTTTCTTCTGCAAAAGGTCAAAAAAGTATCAGAATACCTGATCAAAGACATAAAAACAGTTTTTAAAAACAGTGATGCCACTTTGAAAACCACCTGCAGACTGTGGGAGCCTGTGACTGTGCGTCACTACGCTCCTACAATCATGTGAAAAAGAAACTACTACTCCCCCATTCAGTCTGAGGTTTTACATGTCAGAATGCTATTTAAAAAGGCAATCTGGTTTCTAACAGTTTCTAAATTATTTAAATGCAAGATGAACAACAAAACATGACATATTACACAGCACCATCATTTTTTAACACCCACGTAGCCAAAATGCAGAAGCAGTCTGTAAAAAACTAGCGATTCAAGGTCCTGCTAACCAAACGCACTTAATCACCAGCAAGTGTGTGCACCATTGTGAAACCAGAGGTTTTAGCAGTGTCTATTCAATGGGTGTTAACACAACGCTGTGTATGAAAGACACCAGCTGTGATCTCAGGGAAGCAATTGGTGCTTAATATTGGGTTATGGGGTACTTTCCAAACATTTTGAAGGCCGCCCACTCTACAGTGAGAAGTGGAAACAGTCCAGATAGCTGCCAAAAGAAGTTCACAAGATGTTAAAGATGTTCATGACAGTAAAGTTAGAAAACGACTGAAAAGGAGGAACCCTTTTCTTTCTGAAATGCAAAAGAATACCAAATACAGCTCAACCATACTGAGATGTTTCGACAAAGTTTAGTTTAATCTTTTGAAAGTAAAGACTTCCTGAACTTGATGTCAGAGTACGGAATATTCCTTTCTATTTCCACCTCTCCACCTCCATTACAATATGACACCACCTCTTCATTTATTAGTGTATTTCTGTCCTCTGAACTGTCTGGAGGAGTTGCTGTTTAGTTGTGGGCTGCCTAACAGTTTTTTCTTTCTACTAAATGCTGACATCAGCTTGCTGATTCAGAGCCCAGTCATTTCTTTTCTCTGTATCATAAGTCATGTGGGTCCTGAAGCCCTGTCAAACTAGGAAGTGGTAAGCCTTTTCACTCATGTGCCGACCAGTCTTTAAATATGGTACAGTACCGCTGTCATTTTTGGTTTTTGTCAGTCCTTTTTGGTCACGTTTCTTTTCCAGACCTAGTGCATGACTCTAAAGAAGCCTGAGCAATCACAAGGTTTGCTGTCGTCTAGCTAAAAATGATTGTATTCTTAGAGCCTTTTGTCAAATAACAGACCTCAAGTCTCGATTTCAGTACTGAGCCTCCATCAGGCTGCACTTGTAGCACATAATATTTATCATTTAATATCTTTTGCACTTCTGTGTCAGAAGTGCAGCTCAGTCACCAGAGCCACGTGGTCCTTTTTATCAGGTCATTTGATCAGTACTGCATGTATTTAAGTTTAAAATAAGATAAGACTTTATTCCACAGTGGGGAAATTTGTGCATTACCACAGCTCACGGACAGGTAGCAGAAGAATACAAAGAGTATACCAAGAATATAAAGTCACGGAATAGAAAATAAATAAGATAATACAATATACAATATATACAACAGTAGCTGGGGTTCTGTGTACACGCTTACACAGTATGTGTTATGGATGGAGGGTTGTGGAGATATGCAAGTAATAAAGTTAAACTATGCTACTATTACTATTACTATGTAAGTAATAGATATCTATAAGTATCTAAGTATCTATAAGTATAGACATGTATATGCACACACACAAGCACAAATACACATACATACATACACAATAAATATAAATATACATACACATATACATGCACAGGTCCATATATGTGAAAGATGCATTTTATGCATGAGGTGGTAATTGTGGATGACCACAGTGTCCAAGTGACTCATGACATTGTGACTGAGGAGTTATAGAGCGTAACTGCTGTCAGGATGAATGGTCTGTCAAAGCGGTCCTTCCTGCAGCAAGATTGTTTCAGTGTCTGACTAAAGGAGCTGCTCAGTGCGCTCACAGATGTATGTATGTATATTATACCTGCTTCCCTTATAGTCTTATGACAGAGACGATACCTAGTTTTATCTATCCACAAAGCCAGAATACACATACCAGTTTTATAAACCAACCAACAACTTAACAACATGAAGACCTGGATGACCTCTAATTTCCTGCTTCTGAGGATGTGATGCATAAGAATGCCTTTAAACGACAAAAGAAACATCTGTTTGTGTACAAGAAACAGCTGGATGTGTTGGCTGAAGGTGCTATCAGGAGGCCACTGCTACAAATTCTCTGTTTATGCTCAGCTCAAATCAAAATGTAAATGTATGTTTTTTTAATGGTATAATTATTTCTGTAATTCTTACAGAACTTATAACCTATATCTATTTCCTTGACCCATTCAGTCAAAAAAGTGCTCACATTATGTGGATAATGGGGTGGTATGTTTTCTAACAGCAAGTGTGTGTTAACAAGATGCTATCATTAGTAAGAGACAAATAGAATTTTAATTTCACACGAGGACTGAAGCAGAAACTCCTCAGTGCAGAGGAGTCCAATATGGAAGCCATATTTGTCATAGGGCCCTGGAGGCCAGTGCATGGAAATGGACCTGGAAGTGAGGAGTGAATATAAGGAGGTGAGAGGAATACTGATTCTGTGGATGGAGGTAGTAAGACTCTGGGGAGGGAAACCGAGTGAGGATCCGTGAGGTGAGTAAATGAGCTTCCAACCCTATTTTATTCTTATGATCCAGAGGAGATGATGGGCAGGAGGACAGGTGGGTGAAACAGTGAGTAGTTTTGATCCCAAGGAACAGATTGCAGAGAGGTGTGGAGAATCTTACCAAGCAGACCAGCATCCAGGTCATTGAGCTGCAGGTGAGCAAAGCGGTGACTTGATGAGAAAACTGTAGGCACAAGAAAACCAGGTAAGTTAAAACCATGAGCATGAACAGAAGAAGCAATGAGGCCTGGTTACCACCATGAGGTAGCTGACGAACTGGTGGAGAAATGATGACAGTGTTGGTCTTAAATATAGCCTCACTGACTAACCAGATGCCAGGTTAGTAGGGCAAAGTGTGGAATCAGGAAGCAGACACGGGTTAACACAGGAAGCCGGTGGAGAAACACCAGACTCTCACTCAAGTCTTGACAATATTATAATCACATCCAATAATTCCAATAGAAATACTCAAAAAAATGCACACACAACACAAACCTAGACAGGTCCAGTTCATTGATTTAGGGCCATGGGCCTAAAGTTAAGCCCAGATAAAAGTGAATACAGCTGTAGCAATAGCTACGAGGAGGGCAAATTAAATAACACGCCAACACCATTTTCCCCTGATAAACTGCCAAAGTCACGGCTGAAACTTAGAGGAGACCGAGCGTTCTCTGTTGCCGCGCCGATGCTTTGGAATAACCTTCCTCTCCATATTAGACAGGCTACATCAGTGCCAGTTTTTAAGTCATTATTAAAAACCTATTTTTATTCCCTGGCTTTTAACTCTGTGGGTAACTGACTTTTTTTATTTTTATTTTTTATTTATTTATTTTTATAATTTTTTTGCTATGTCTGGTTTTATTACTATGTGCATATTAGTATTGTACAGCACTTTGGTCTACCAGGTGTGTTTTTAAAGTGCTATATAAATAAATGATGATGATGATGAATATGGCTGAAGAGGAATATTTTAACTGGGGGATTTACTCAGTCAGAAAAGTGTCTGAAAATTTTGATCTTTGCGTGTGTGGTTCATCAAACTAACACGATCAACAACTTCATATTTCTGTCACAATTTACATTTCCTCCAGAGCAGAGTGTGAAACTTTTCTGATCTTCTGCTAAAAAGTATATTAGAAGGATCAAAGAAGCAGTTGTAGTGTCTCTAGATTTCTTTTATTATACCTGTTTCAGGGGCAAAACAGTTTAACTTAAAGAGGAAACCTTATATACAGGGAGTGCAGAATTATTAGGCAATGAGTATTTTGCCCACATCATCCTCTTCATGCATGTTGTCTTACTCCAAGCTGTATAGGCTCGAAAGCCTACTACCAATTAAGCATATTAGGTGATGTGCATCTCTGTAATGAGAAGGGGTGTGGTCTAATGACATCAACACCCTATATCAGGTGTGCATAATTATTAGGCAACGTCCTTTCCTTTGGCAAAATGGGTCAAAAGAAGGACTTGACAGGCTCAGAAAAGTCAAAAATAGTGAGATATCTTGCAGAGGGATGCAGCAGTCTCAAAATTGCAAAGCTTCTGAAGCGTGATCATCGAACAATCAAGCGTTTCATTCAAAATAGTCAACAGGGTCGCAAGAAGCGTGTGGAAAAACCAAGGCGCAAAATAACTGCCCATGAACTGAGAAAAGTCAAGCGTGCAGCAACGCAATGTTGACGGTGAACAGATCAAAACACTGACAGAATCCATGGATGGCAGGCTTTTGAGTGTCCTTGCAAAGAAAGGTGGCTATATTGGTCGCTGATTTGTTTTTGTTTTGTTTTTGAATGTCAGAAATGTATATTTGTGAATGTGGAGATGTTATATTGGTTTCACTGGTAAAAATAAATAATTGAAATGGGTATATATTTGTTTTTTGTTAAGTTGCCTAATAATTATGCACAGTAATAGTCACCTGCACACACAGATATCCCCCTAAAATAGCTAAAACTAAAAACTACTTCCAACAACATTCAGCTTTGATATTAATGAGTTTTTTGGGTTCATTGAGAACATGGTTGTTGTTCAATAATAAAATTATTCCTCAAAAATACAACTTGCCTAATAATTCTGCACTCCCTAGTTCAATTAAATGGCTTAAATTCCAAGCAGAAGGTTTAGAGTTTGAGGATTTGTTGATACCTAGATAAGCAGGCAAAAAAATTCTGTCAACGTGGAAATGTTGTGGTTTGTTTGTTTTTTTATTTTAACTAGAAGGAAGGGCTAGGAATTTACTGTCAGTCAAAATGGAAAACCAAATATAATCAGGGGTCCCTAATAACAATGCACAAACTGGCAGCATCAATCATGTGACTGTAGACCACATTTAAGTGTCTTTGCACATCTCTGTCTATGTGAGAAGCTTTTTCTCGGAAAGCTGGCACATTAGAAGTTCAAACTTGTAAAGGGGTGGAGGTGTGATGTACCACAACCACACACACAAGCGCACAGGCAGACAGAAGCACGTCAGCAGTTCTCTCTGCATATTTTCCTTCACTCTCTAATATATATCCAAACATTAATCAACTTGTGTTAGTTGCAACTTGACCGGTGAGCCAGACCACCAGTGAAAATGTCCGTGAAGATCCACACCATCGCTCTCCTTCTGCTCTCGCTCTATCTGTGCTGGCAGCTCTCTGCAGGTAACTGTGTTTTCTTCTCTAAAGAAAAAAAGAGAGATAAGATGTATTAAACTGATTGAATATTGTCTATATTATTGTAGGGTCCTTGTCTTACAATATGAAACACTTTAAAGAGACTGTTGTTGTGGTTTGCCGCTATATAAATAAAAAGGAGTTAAACTGAATTTGTCATTACCTCACTGCAGAGCTTAGCTTTTCATCTCAGGCTAGTTTCGTAACAACGTTACTGCTGCTTAGGCCTGCTTTCATGTACACATACATTTATTTTTGTCTACATGAAGGGTGTCCATGGCCCACAATTAGGCCAAGTCGATCTCAAGTTTGCGCAAACAGTAATACAATTGCATAGTAACCAACTCTCATTTTAATATAAAGAAGTAAACATTTACACCCTGAGATAGTGGAGTTCCAACAGTGGGTCTCACTACATGATTATTACAGATCACAGTGGACTTAGAAAAGCACAGAACATTCATTTGCATTGGGGTTTTTTTTTTTACTCTTAATGGTTAAAAATAAGTTGGCAAGATTTAGAAAAACTTGCAACTTTCTGCAAACTGTCATGCCTGTGTAGCAAACTGAAGACTTTTAAGGCTTCACTGCATTTTTATGCTTTAGCGAGACATGTTTGACACATACACTATACAGCTCTGCTTTTGAGCATGTGTGTGATATGCTTTGCTTATTTTGGGGGTAAAACAGAAGTAATAGAGCTTACCTACTGTAACATCAAACACATATCTTACAGTTTGTGTATCTTACAGTAGGAGTGACAGGGAGTGGATATAGCTTCACTAGCTTGCTATTACTGCACATCCTAACTACCCAGTCCTTTTATTTATTTCATATGTAGCTGTAACTCACTATCAAAAAATGGTTTATATAAACTTTGACACCAGTTGTATTCTGTCCATTTTTTACACTCTCACCTTCTACCCACCAAGCACCAGATGTCTGTAGTAGACGGTGTTTCCCAGGATAAATTTGTTCAGTTAGTCATGGCCTTTTAAAAGATGCTCCTTTATGTCTAAATTTGTTGTTTTGTTTTTTTTAAAGTGAAGGTTTAGTAGAAGTTTTCAGATTATATATCTTTTGGATTGATAAACCATATTTATGCAGTTTATGCTGTCAGCTGACTTGTACAAGCCTCTGGCTAATTAATACTGCCAACATTTTAAGGGTGACACAAAGATTCAAAACACCGTCTTTATAGACATTTGCTATTTAGAAATCTGGCATAGTTATGTCTGCAGTATTGTTCAGTGGCTACATTGTAACACATTGTCCCTCTTACACCAAATAAATATGTAGAAATGCCTCAAGAAGTCCCCCAAGTGGTGAGTTTTTCTTCTGCTCAGCTGGCCCACTTTTCCTGTTTATAAACAGGGTTAATGAACAATAACAAATTCTTCACATCTGTTAGTGGAAACAGATTGGTTTGAATTACTATGTGTAATGCACTTTGATGTTTCATCAACTCATTTTCTTATTTGTTTCCATAGTGTCAGAATGGTTACAGCGTTAAGCACAGAAACATTTACAAAATTTCAAGTAACATTTCAACAACCATTTTTTTTATCATTATTATTATTTAGAGGAGTTTTATTATTTATTTTAAACGTGGAGTTCCCTTGGATTTTCTGTTCAATTACACTTCTCAGGCCAAATACATAAATGTCTGATCGACTTTCTCTCTCAGCTCGCCATGCTCCAAGGAGAAGGCCGTGCTGCGTTCTGGTCACCAGCCGCAATATGAGCGCTGACGTGGTGGGGCAAACATACCGTGAGCAGCCTGCAGGATCACCCTGTGTGAAGGCTATAATGTAAGTCTGAACATGTTGCCCTACGCACGAACATAAACACACACATTTCCATAACTTTTTCATTTTATTTCTAGTTTCCACACAAATGACGGACCGCTTTGTGCTGATCCGAAAGCTCAGTGGGTCAAGGATCGTAAGTTATGCTAACACACAGACTCAGGCACAAACTCAGTAAAAGTGTTTGCACAAAAAACTGAAGCTCCACTTCCTCTTTCTTCACTAGTCGCTGCGAACATGACGAAGGTGTGAAGTACGAAGCCTCTGGTGAAGCATCGCTGCCTTTCTGCATCATCTATATCTCCTTTGAAATGACCTTTAATTTAAACCAGAGCGCCTTCTTTTAATATAACTGTCTTATAACTGTTCTTTATTTTTTTACTCTTACCTTTGGTGTAGCCTTGTAATTTATTCTTGCTGTTGACTTCAGTCTGTCATGATGCCAACATTCTAGTTTTATTTTATTTTATTTTATTTTATTTTATTTTATGTTTGCGCTTATGTGCTTCTGTAAAGCTGGTACAGCTAGGTGCTGTGTCACGTAAATGTTAATTCCACGCCATTAAAATGCTCCGGATGGCAGCAACAACACAAGTATGTGGTAGACGTCCAGTTTAATGCCTAAATAAAAACGAGCCACCCTGAAGTTTTTTTTTCTAATCTTTGCATATATGTGTTGAAATTACAATCTATAGATTTCAATATTACATTTTGAAGTGAGTTTTAATTTGTTTCAAAGGACAAAATAACTTAATGTCAAATTAATGTCAAATGTAAATTACCAGCAAATTAAATGAAATTAAAAGCATAATAGTCCTTTTTCTTTGTCATTCAAACGTGCCAGCCTCTGTGACAGATGCCAACAATCACTGTGTGGTTTGTTTTTTATTCAACTACAAGAAAAAAAAAAACAGTCACTGTCAGCTAGAATGGAAAAACAAAAATCATGACAATACACAAAAAATCCGTAATTAGACTGTACAGCACATTTAAGAGTCTGCGCCTGTTTTTGTTTGTAATGTTGTTTCTGTTGCTGATGTTGGGGTCATCTTGTAATCTCTTACAAACTACCTCCACTGCTTCAGTGACTGTTACACAAGTAAAGAGAGATGTAACATTGTACAAGATCATTGACTCATCTGCCTCCATAACAACATCTCTCACCTTCCCAAGAAACAGCAAAGTGTTGTGGATGTGGTGTTTAGGGCTGCCTGTCAACGGGTTGAGGATCGAAGCCAGAAACTTTGCAATGTTATAGGTGACTGAGTGGATCATACAGACAGTTTGTCTTCAAGGTACACCGTCTTTATGTATCTTCATTAAACCATACAGACTTGGGTATAGTCTGTGGTATGAGGTCCCATCAGTGGCATTGTCTTGTTCTAACTGCTTCACACAATCTATCACCCCCTGCCTGTAACCACTTCCTGGGTCTCATTTCAGGGGCTCATACAATTTTTCTCACTGAGCAATGACAAAATTTTCTCACGATAGTCTTTCTGTTTTAGCAAAACTGTGCACCCTCCCTTGACTGCCAGAAGGATGATAATGTTGCTGTCATTATTAATATTTCTCCCCCTGAAAATGCTTTGGGAGTTCAGAAACTACTCATCTAGCATCTCTAAGAGTTACAGTGAAGGGTCTAAAAGATAAGAATAAATACACAAATTTTTTTGGACTGAAGATGTTGCTGGGATACTGTCACAGTCATACTGTGACACAGATTTGTTGGTGTGGGGAATAACAACAAGCTTTTTTGATGTGTGTCACACATTTATGCTCTTCTAACCTTGATGTCTGGCACAGAGTGAGTGGGTGTGCCAGATCAGCTGCCTGTTGCTGGCACTGATCTGAGTCGTGGTAACGATTTAGCTAGAAATGAGTGTTTCCTGTCTCCCCCAGAACAACCAGAAATCCTGCTGTTGATGTGCGTGTTCATTGCCCCGTTGTGCTGCATGCATCCTCAGTTCAGAAGCTTAGTAGTTGGTGGAGATGCTTCTGCCAGCCCTTCCTGTGAAAGACAAAAAAAATAGTCTGTGCAGGGATGAAATGCACAATTTCAATGCATCTGTTGCAGCTGAACACATATGATTTCCTTTTCTGTCACGTACGCTCAAACTTTTGCCACGTCTATATAACTTGTGGTTAACCACACGCACAGAGTTGATGCAAGAAATTCTGTATAAATGGCTGACAGAAGAGTTTAGTGCTTTTGATACATTCTTGCTATAATACTCTGAAATAATGACTTTGTATGTAAAAGGAGAAAAACACGAATATCTTTAAGTGGACTGGATGATGAAGGATGAAATTGCACAAATTCAGGGAAACAGAAAGTGAAATCAGACTGAATGTCTGCCTGAGGCCCGCATCTTGTGAAATGTTTAGTTTCTTAATGTCACGTATGAGTCTTATTGTGCAGGAGTAACTCTGCTTACTGTAACTGAAGCTATTTTAATGTGTAGAAGGGGTACATAGCATCCACACTGTGGAACTTCAGCTTTGCATTCCTGCTTGTTCTTTTTGCTTCCCAACGACATTGACCTTACTCTGATTTAACCCCCCCCCCCCCCCCCCCCCCCCACACACACACACACACACACACTTTTCCAGTGTCAGCTTGAAGCTCTGTATTGGCCTTTCTGTGACTTTCTGAATCTAACAAACCTAATTCCACACAGTAACTGTGGGAAATGGGTGTGAAAATTCCAGCTGCAACCCAGTAAAAAGATTTTGCACAACAGTCTATATCACATTTCTCAGCACAGGTTGTGGGTGTTTGTATTTGGTCTAAGTTTTTAAACCTCTAGTAGTGGTGTGGCATCAGTGTGCTTTTTGGGGCCTAGTGGATCTGAAGGTGAATCACAAAGGGCACAAAGGGTTTGCAGACTTGGGGGAATTGGACTACCTGTGCAACGTGTACAGGGTGCAGATGCCATCACAAGCTGTCAAATGTAATAAGGACCCTAGCAAATAATCAGGAGGAGAAGAAAGTAATGGTCTGTGGCCCACACCTGCCAAACCATTTTGTTTTGTGGGTTTCTTGTTGTTGCCTTAGCAGAACAATTTGCACTAAAGGAGGTGAAATTGATTTTTGATGGTTTCTTCTTCTTACCTGGATAGATCCATATCCATGTCTGGCATTAGAATTGGACTTTAATGTCATTCAAACATTTGACATGATGTGAAAAAATAACACGAATTCTTAAGTCTTGGTATTTGCAGCATTCTGCTAAACAACAGGTTCAAAAGTATAAATAAACATTAAAATAAATACAAAAACTAAGTTCTAAAACAAGATCTGTCATTTAAATTGCTACGATTTAAATGACAGATCTCAATAAATTTACATTATTGCGTAACGTGTAGCAGGGAATAGCAGAGCAACAGCAGCAAACATCAGCAGCAACCGTTCACGAGGTTAACATTCAGAATCAGAATCTTAGAAGAAACAAAACGAAACTGAGGTGCAATTCTCTCTGTGCAAAGAAAGACACAGTCACTCAATAACGAAAAGGAACAAACACAGAACATATATCTAAAATATATGTGTACAATATATATACAAATATGTCTACTGTATAAACAACAGACACAATTGTTTTCATATTGCACTAGTTCCCATTTGCTGGTGTTGATGTAAGGGAGGGGCGGAGCCATCTGCTGCGACCAGTTGTGGTGAAAGACAGGATAAAGACGTGCTGTGGAAGAGAGCCAGGGATTAATAACAAGCAATAAGTCAATGCAGAGAGGTCTATTAACACATAGTGATTGAGAAAGGTGACTGAAGTTGTAAGCATGTAAACATAATACTGTGAGAAGTACAGCCACTGAATCACTTTGATACCTGGTGTTACTTTTACATCCCTTAAAAATAAACAATAAAGTTAAATAATAATGAAATAATGTTAATTAAACTTTTTTATTATTGACCTGTGAAGTTAGAATCTCATGACTCTTGGTCTCACCCTGCAGGTGAAAATTAAGACCTGCTGCCTTTTGAGGCTGTGTTGCAGTAAAAACAATAAAGAAAAACGTGCGAGACATTAGAAATTAAAAACAGTAGGCACTCAAGTGGTGGAGCAGGTTCTCTAATAATCCCTGGACTGGTGGTTGGATGCCTGCTCCATCAACCTGATTACCTCTGTGTGTTTGATGAGATTTTTTAATTAATAAAGGAAATGTCTTGATGCATGCTCAATCATCCAGGTAAGTAAATCTCCCAAACATTGATTCTGTTCATCTGGATGTAGCGTTTTTGTGGGAGAAACATTTTGTCACTCATCCAAGTGACTCCTTCAGTCTCAGCTGACTGCAGGTTTCCCCGATCTTATAAACAGTACATTTGCATAATGACTGAAACCAGCCCACTGAAGGAACAATGGGCTGGGAGGTCAGTTCCTTAATCTTAATTATGCAAATTCTCATTAACTTGGTGGACCGACACATCAAATTCACCAGGGAGGATATGAAAAATGGCAGGTTAGCCTTCTTAGACTGTGAGATTTCCATCAGTAATGGCGGTACATCTAAAAGCTGACGTGTACCGTGAACCTACACATACGGATCAGTATCCAAGGTTTGACTCTCATCATCCACTGGAGCACAAACTGGGTGTCATCAGGACGCTACAACACAGAGCGAACACCATCCCCACTGACACAGCGGCCAGGGAGGCAGAAGAACAGCACATCAAGAAGGCCCTGAGTAAATGTGGTTATCCCAGCTGGACTTTTTTCAAAGCGGGAAAGGCACCTAAAGAAAGCTCCGGCCAATCCAGGAGAGAAGGACAACCGCTGCCCAAGCGAAAACCTGTAGTGATCCCATATGTGTCAGGAGTATCGGAGCAGTTGAGACGCATTTATCTAAACACCGGGTCTCTGTGGCTTTTAAACCTCAAAAGACGCTGTGCCTAAAACTGGTCCACCCTAAGGATCGGGTCCCCCGACACAAACAGAGTAACATAGTGTACGCTGTTAAGTGGCAGGAGGATTGCCAGGATTTATACATCGGGGAAACCAAACAACCTCTGGCGAAGCAGATGGCACAACACAGAAGAGCTACCTCGTCAGGCCAGGACTCTGCAGTCTATTTTCACCTACAGGCCAGTGGACACTCTTTCAATGATGAGGATGTACACATCCTGGACAGGGAGGAACGCTGGTTTGAGGGCGGAGTCAAGGAGGCCATTTATGTGAACAGGGAAAGACCATCTATGATGCCACAAAACGCTACGTCCAGATGAACAGAATCAACTTTTGGAGTAATAAAGGAAATAAATAGAAATAATATTAACAATAAAACTAAAAATCCCTAAAGTTCAGCTGCACACAACATCATCCACAGAGTATACAACATAAACCTTTTGTAACAATTCAGCCATCATGGTGACAACTGGTCAGTGTTTATTACACCTTTGCTGCCATCACGTGGGGGAAAGAAAACAGCCAGCTATCTTTAATGTCCCTGCATGCAGCACAGGAAAGGCCATGCCGCCCGGTGTTTCTGAGTTTTATGTTATTTTGTTATTTCATTTGTATTCTTTTTAGTTATCTAGTTATTTTGTGAGGCCTAGTTTGCAGTTTAGTTCATGGTTTATCAGGTTCCCTTGTGTCATGTCAACATCTCCATGTTTCCTGTTTTATTTTGAAAGAGTCCAGTGTTCTTTGTTCATTGTATTTAGTTTCACTTCCCCTGTCCTGTCATTAGGTTCATGTGTGCCAGCTGTGCTCCCATGTGTGGCCACTTCCCTTGATTACCCCTTATGTGTATTTAGTCTCTGTGTTTCATTCAGTGTATGTCGTGTCGTCTGTGTAAGCGTCCCAGTTATGTCTCGTCATAGTTGTCACGTTTCTCAAAGCCACAGTCATAGCATGAGTTCTCGAAGTTTCATAGCTTTATCACAGTTTCATAGGTTTTTCTTAGTCTGTTTTCCAGTTTAGTTGTCTTCCCTGCACTCATCGTAGCTTTTGTTTTTGCCTTCTGTCATCAGGCATAATAAAGGCTTGCATTTTGTTAAGTCATGTCACGTCTCCTTGCCTATGTCTGCTCTTGGGCCTTGCTCTAACTAACACACTGGCGGACCGCGCTGTGACAAAAGTGTTAAAATGTGCACTCCAGCCCAAGGTTCAACACAAAAGGTTCTTGGTTCACTGCAAGATAATTACTATTAGTAGCTGGAATAAAGTGTGTGCCACTGTGAGATCGTCTCTTTTAGAAGACTTATGTTGTTGTTCTGCTATCGTTTAAAACATTCTTCAATCAAATTTTGTTTAATCACAAACTAATGCACAAAAATAACCGGTTAGGCCTCACCCATCAAACCTTCCTTTTTTCTTTTGCCTTGCAGCTTTAAAATCCTTTGTCCACTATCTCTGCTCTACACACGATCAGATCATCTCAACCTTGCCTTTATCTCCGGACTGCTCAAATCGAACTTCTCCTCTGATATACTCATTTTTAACTCTGACCAGCTGGCCACTCTGAATTAAATCTTTGCATCTTCAGCTTACCCTCATGCTTTTTGTTAATGCCATCATCGCTTTAAACCATACATCATAGCAAGTAGAAAAAGACTGATAATGTATGGCTTGTTTGTAATGGCCAACAGGAGAAAGGCTCTTCTTTCCAAAGAGAACAGGGCAGAATGAATCCACTATTATTACAAGAAACATCAGTCATCAGAAACATAACATTAGAAACATAGCATCTCTGAAAGATTCTCCAACTGGCAGGAAACCAGTTTAACATGGTCCTGTGATGTATTCTCCACCCATAGTGTGCAACCTCATTCCTGTGTATGTATTAGATGGTGAGCAGATGATCATGCTCCCCAGTCTACAGCAGCAGTACCACCTGCTAGTGAACCTGGTCAAGCCCTCCACGGCTCTGAGAGGCTTCTTCACCCTGGACCCTGTAGCTCTTGCTTCTTTCCTGTATTTTATAGTTCTGATCCACAGTCAGTAAATAACCAGTGATTGAATCCACCTGTATCCAATGAGACACATTGAGAACAACACATTCTGTGGCTGTCGATTGTGAACCTGATGTCGGCACTGTCGGCCCGGCCTGGGTTGTCTCCACATGGCCAGACATGAACTACAAATAAGTGAAGGGATACTAAAAAGGAGATGAGAACCTGAGATAGAGGAAACACATGGCAGCACAGCTTAGGTTTGCAAAGTTGCACCTAACAAACCACAAGATTCGATTGCTCTTTTTAACACTCGTGCAACATGATAGGAAAGGAAGCGTAATCGAGAAAGACGACGTCAGTGCGATATTTGAAAACTGGCTGGCACATAGGGGAGAAGGTTTACCACTTCCTAGTTTGACAGGGCCTGATGAACCACATGATTTATTACACAGAGGAAAAATGCTGACTTTGCAAAGTCATGTCAGCATTTATTAGAAAAAGCCAAGGGATTGAGTAACTCAACACTACACTGGAACTCATCCAGGCAGTCTGACAGTAGTAATATGTTGATGAATGACGAGGTAATATTGTAACGATGAGCCAGAGGCAGAGACGTGGAAGTAGAAATGAATATCCCAGATTCTGTGTCATCAGGTTCAGGAAGTCTTTACTTTTGACTTGCTGGAAACATCTCGGTATGTTATATTTCATATTCTGCAGATGTTTAAACACAACAGTTGGCAACATTTTTTGAGTATTTGAGTATTTTATTTATATAACCTGTTTGACACTCGACCGTCTCCTAATTACCAGTTAACAATATAAACCTCAGGCTATAGTTCCACACACCAACACAAATCCATATACTAATAAGGGCACACATATGGTCTTTCTTTTAGTTTTTATGTTTGAACACAAAGCCAACAAGACAAAGCAAAGATGAATGCACATGCTTCTATCCTGGATGCAGTGTTCTTGTCTTTTTTGTATGATAAATATAAAGGAAATGTTCTTAACTGCTCCATCCTTTTCCTCCTCCTGCAAACAAACTGGAAAAATAAGCAGCCAGAGGTCAGTCAGTTAACAGATGATGTTAAGAGGCATTAACAGCTACTTTTAATTTCACTTCAGACCTGACTTGTGCATTACAACAATCACTGGATGGGTTTGTTTAATTTCCATTTAACTGCAAGAGGTCAGCAGCCACTGTCAGTTAAAATGGAAAAACAAAAATTAGTCAGTCATCATTCGTCAGGCTGAACACCATATTTAAGTGCCTGTGAATGTTGAGTGAGGCTGTTTCTCAGAAAGTTCTCAGAGACGTTGGTGGTTTGAAATATTAAAATCTGATAACAGGCAGACATGTTATGTACCACACACCACACAAATGCACAGAAACACTCTGCAGATGTTCCTGCACTTACCAATAAATAACCAAACACGAATCAACTCACTTTCACCCTGATCAGTGAGCCGGACCACCGGTAAAAATGTCAGTCAAGATTCTCTCCATCACGCTCCTCCTGCTCTCAATATGTGTGTGCTGCCACTCCTCTGAAGGTAACTATGATCTTACTTTTCTAAAGGAAAAAAGAGATAAAATATATCAAATTGATAACAGCAGTTACAATTTCTGATGTTGGGTCCTAGCTGTTTGTGAAGAGCCTCACCGTACTCTATGGAGACGACGGCTCCCAACTGTTTATGTTTCAGTTTGATGTGCAAAATGAGTTATTTATTTAGTTAAAGACAAAGTGAAAATGAATCCTTTTAAAAGTTTCGAAAATTTGGTGAACTCTCTCATCTATATTTATTGAAAGTTTCTGATTGTTTGTGATTCTCATAAGAAACACCTCAGACAATTTTAAACAGAGTCCATTTTTTGTCAGAGACACATGTGAGAAACATGGCACTCAGCCCATCTGCTTTCAAATCTGTGGGTTGCAAATTTGAATTTATGTTTGTTTTGTTTGTTTATCACCAAACTGTCCTAAAAAAAGAGTTTCAAGATGGCTCCCAAGTGTGAGACAGTTTAATGAAAATCTGTAAAACTTTGATTTTCCTTCTAATCAGACTTTCTCAGGTTGTATAAATAAATTTTTAACCTCCTACCTCTCAGTTCCAGCTCATCCTGGAAAGAGACGACCGTGCTGCGTTGACGTCACCTACATGAATAAGAGCGCCGAGGTGGTGGGGGAAACATATCGTCAGCAGGCTGCAAGACCACCCTGTGTGAAGGCTATAATGTAAGTCAGCACGTTGTCCTACATACAAACACACAATCTGTATAACCTTCTGTCTTTTATTTACAGTTTTAACACAGGAAACGGAGGACAACTTTGTGCTGATCCTAACGCTCAGTGGGTCAAGCATCGTAAGTTATGCTAACACACAAACACATGAAAAGTATTTGCAGAGAAAATCTGAAGCTCCCTTTGTCTCTCCTTCCTCCTCAGTCACTGCCAACATGACGAAGGTGTAGTGAAGTGAAGTTCTCTGGTGAAGCATCACTGCCTGTCTCCTTTGAGATCACCTTTAAAAACGTATTTTAACTCGAGCGCTTTCTTAATGTAACTGTTTCTTTCTGCTTTCATTTACATTTACTCTAACCTGTTGAGTAATCCTATTGTTTATTCTAGGTGACGGCTTTAGTCTTTTTTTGGACCAGCTGTTTTCAAATGGATACGTTTTGACTTCCTTTGTTTTTGTCTTTCTTGCCTATTCATGAATTTCTTTCTTTGTATTATGTGTTGATGTGAAGCACATTCTGGCAGCAAAAAATAATATAAAAAAATAAACTTTTGTATTATTGAGCAAATATTTTTTTCTAGTCTTGTTTACTCTTGTCTACTCACAGAAGACAACAAACATATCTCCCAGTAATTTCCCAGAATTGTGCATGATTCCACCAGTGCATGAGCCAATATGATACACTTTTATTTGAGTCATCATCAAGAGTTTCTAATAGAGGTCAAAGCAGTTACTGTAGTGGTTGGAGAGCTTGACTTCAGCCACTAGGAGCTCCTTACTCAGAGAAGTGGGCGCAAAAGGATCAGCTGCTCCTGACACTCAAAGAGTCGAACATCCATGTTTTTTTAATTTATTATTCACTAGCTGGGCCCAAGTCTTATTTAGGTTTGATATTGTTTTAGTAGGTAAAAGTGAATGCTTTGACATGAGTTGAGCTGTGGTTTGGGGAAGGCCTTGAAGGGGACTGGTGATGGCTCCCGGGCCTGGCAGATCCCAATGCACTAAATAGAAATGAAGAAGTTAACGAATGGAAAACAAGGAGTGAGGGAGGGTGGGGCACGTAGATGAGAATGAACAGCTTGCAGAACTGGGGGAACCTATATAGATGACAACCGGAAGGAGTGTGTTTGGAGGCGTGGTCCTGCTCCTGAAATTCTGATAGATAATCTCCAATAATTTTTTGTCAGTCAAGTTAAAAAAAATCAGGCCAAAACATTCCACCACTGAAAAGAACATTCAATCGCTCCATCTGTTTGATACGGCTGCACACACAGGGATACAAACAAACAAACAAAAACCTTGAAGGATGTTCTGCCTCCTGAGCTACAGCCACCCAGTGATAAACATGAGTAAACCCTCACTAGGTTTTAGATAAAGTGTACACTCACAAACCTGCATTTGAAACGTTGGCTACCATAGCAGTATAGTTTTGCAACATGGCATTTCGGTCTTCTATCTAAAATAGGAAAACAGGAACATAAATAGTACCATCATTGCCAGACCTGGCTCACATCTGGTTGACATACACCCTGCTATGTAGAGTAGAAAAGTGCCATTTAAGAATCAGTCTGTTCACTGTATGAACAGTTTTTTCGTGTTACTTTTGCACTATTATGTTCCGGCACATGTTGTTTTTACATGGCTTGAATAAGGTACATATTAGGCTGACATCTGGGGCCAGAGCTGAAACTGTTCTGGACCAGCAGTGTGTCTGGAACTGGCCCGTGGCTGCACACAAATTACACATGGCCCACATACAACAAAGAACGACGGCCCTTTGGTGGCCCAGACCAGGTTTGCCAGAGGTAATCCACACATGGGCCAGCAAAGGACCACCAGTGTGTCTGGCCTTGTGCTGGCCCATGTGTGGGCCACCTCTGGCAAACCTGATCTGGCCCACCAAAGGGCCGTCATTCTTTGCAGTATGTAGGCCATGTGTAAGCATATTGTGTGGGCCAGATCTGGGCCATACCAATTTTGCTATGTGGGTACAGCCCTGCTGTAGCAAATATATGCCTGCTCCTGCTCGTCAGCGTGCCCATAACCTGTCTGCTCCAACCACAGCAGAGGTACTTATTGCAGCTGTATTTCACTGACACTAGTCTTTGGGATGCTATTCTCTGTGTCTTCTTTGTTTAATGTAGGATGGCCAGTAACACAGGACTTATTTATTGTTCTTCTTAATGAGAACAGTTGAGGAAGCAGCTAAACTTCATCCATAGTCAGTTTTCCAATTAAATAAAAAAAAGCAAACTAATAAATACATTAAAAAAATAATTAAAGATTAAGTTCATAGAAGTGATTTAACTCTCACTAAGCTTATTTCCACTTGGTTGATTGTTACTCAACTTCCACTAGAAAGTGGGTCATGTACATTTTTCAAACCTTACCTAAAAACATTTCTGCCAATATTGTAACAATACAACTGCTCTGTGCACACAAGAATAACACCATACCACCATTGCTACCATTTCTAAATGAACAGAAATAAACACAAAATAAAATGTTCAGTCAGCACTCGATGTGAATCAGTGGCCTGAGTGCAGTTTCCTATTTTGGCTGGTGTGCAGAGACAGTTAAAACAGCCGTTTGATTCGAATTTCTCTTTTCTCAGCTATGAAAGCAGTGACCTGCTTTCATCATCATCTTTGTTGTTACCACAGACTGATGGTGGATGGTGTTGGCGTACTACAGTGCTAATCTTAATCTTTCTAGTTTCCGTGCAGAGTTTCAGTTTTACTGACATTTAAGTCACCAATTCAGTCTCAGGAAAACAAACAAAACGAACTTTATTTTGCATGAAAGCTGGTGAATATTAAGAAATACTACAATATGCCTAGCTGTGAGCATGTGAAAGACTAAGCAATGCACACATATGAGCACCATAGGAAAATCACTCAGATGTTTATTACCCTGCATGTTTTAACATTCTCAGTTTAAAAGCACCTATAAAGGTCTGTTTGGGATCATGTGGCGGCACCAGTGATTGACCCATTAATCCAGGGATTACGAGACAATTTACTCCACAACAGATTCCAGTTGCAACCAAGAGTCATGAGGGTCATGCACAAAAGCACAGTTCTTATAGTAAAGAAACACAGGCCTATACAGTTCTGTGTGTTCAATCTACAGCAAGAATAATGAGGTCTCACAGTTCAGTTGGTCAGCTATCACCTGGACTGGTGAATAACCGCTGGCTTTTTCAAGATAGTGGTTTTAACCAAGGGCTGCTGGTAGATTGCCTTATCTCCGGAGACTACAGAGACTATTTATAAACTGCACTCTGTACAGTTAATACCAATTTGTCAACCTTACTTTTGGCTTTTTCAGAGCCCCAGTACTTTCTAGGGTGCTGTGTCCGCACACTGCATATGCCACTGCCTACTTGGATGATGTCATTATCACACAGTATCACACGGGGACCATAGTGTGTTGTGCTTGGATGACAGCCACGAAGCTAGAGCATAATAGTGACAAGCAACAGTCAGAGCGATGTTTGGTGAGTGTGTAAAGCAGCAAAGGAAAAGAAGAAAATCCTCTTTGTGAACTGCAGTAAACTTTGTTAGACTACATGTTTTAGGCTTCTTTCTAGTATTTTATGGCACTCATCCTGTCCAATGACCAGTGATTTCATCAACTTGTATCCCACTGCCAACAAGGCTTTCTGTCCTCCAGGTTCAGAACTACAGATCCTGTGGCTGTGGGGTGTAGTGAACCTAGCCTGAGACATCACCACCATACAGTCAGACATGGACTACACACAAGAGTTTTTGACTCCATATCTGTCCTTTTTGTGTATAATATGAAGCATTGTGTCAATGAAGGAATGCTATATATAGAGAGTGAAAGATGGCTGAGGTGGTTAGAGATCAAACTTCAGTCAGACAATGATGTGGTTTAATTTAAAGATACATGGCACCTATTTTTATTGTTGTATTTCCAAACCCAAACTTTATATTTTGCATGTTTTCTGCATTTCTTGATTTTGCATCTGCATGTTTTTTGTCTGTGGTCACTTTGCACTCCTTAGCAGTTTTAATGTAGTCATTTTGTACCTCTGCTTTATGCCTGTATTTTTTTAGTATTTAAAAAAGAAAGAACGTGGAAACAAAGCACAAGTTTGCAAAGTTTTTATACTCATGCAACATGTTTGGAAAGGAAGCAATATAAAGAAAGACTGTCAAAAATGCCACGAATATCATATTTGAAAACTTGTGCATAGGTGAAAAGATTTACCACTTCCTGATTTGAGGGGGCCTAAGGAACCACATGACTTATGATACAGAGGAAAGATGTTCATTCTGGAAACTCGTCAGCATTTATTATAAAACAGAAGTGACTAAGTGACAGAGCACTACACTGGAACTCATAACGACAGTTTAAGAATAGTAATATGCTGATGATTAAAGACGTAGTAGTATATTGTAATGATGGGCCAGAGGCAGAGAAGTGGAATTGAAAATGAATATTTCAGATTCTCTGTTATCAACTTCAGCAAGTCTTCAATTTTAAAGGTTACTGAACTTGCTGGAAACATCTCAGAACATTTTTTGTTACATTTGGTATTCTGCAGAAACACCAAATACATATCCACGCTCGTGGCTCAAGAGTTGGGAGTTTGCCTTGTAAACGGAAGGTTTAGTCTTGGTCTTTGTGTCCTTGGGCAAGACAGTTCACCTGTTGCCTACTGGTGGTCAGAGAGGGCTTAGTAGCCCCAGGGTCCGGTAGCCTCGCCTCTGTCAGTGCGCCCCAGGGCAGCTGTGGCTACAATGTAGCTGCCATCACCAGTGTGTGGATGACTGAATGTATAAAGCGCTTTGGTGTCCTTAGGGACTAGAAGGTAGAAGTGTAATAGACTGATTATAGTAGTCAATTTCACAAAAACAAATTGTAAAAAATCTAATATTTAAAGACAGTGCTGGAGATGCTGAAAATGGGAAAACCTGATAAAAACAACTGAAACTTAGATAGATAAATGATTTTAATCGATTTTATTAGAACACAGTTCTGCAAAGGTCTAAAGAAACTATATTAAAAAGCTCAACTTAACTTACAACATTTAGTGCTAGCTGTGGGCCACACGGGGAGTCAGTCTACACTAAGGCTACGTCCACACTAATGCATTTTCATTTGAACACGCATCGTTTTCTCTCCGTTTTGGCCTCCCGTCCACACTGAGACGAAAACACAGCGTTCTGAAAACGCACTCGAAAACGAATACATTTGAAGACGGTGCTTTCGCGTCACAGTGTGGACAGTGAAAACGCAGACTTTCTAAAATGATGACACATGTTGGTCATATGATGCAGTCATGTGACCAATTAAACTAAGATAGCGGAGGGCATTATGCAGCAGTTGTTTTGTTTGCTCTTAATTTTGACAGCCCTATCAAAGATTAATATCAGTCTGTACATGCTCCAGATAGCTTTTCCTTAAATTCTATAATTCTCACTCGCTTTTGCAACTTTGTAGTTTTGTGTTACTCACACCAACAACTGCACCTCATTGTCTCCACCAACTCGGGGCTTTTGCTCGACATTTTGCAAAGAGCCAGAAAGTAAATAAAAAGGCAGACAGAAATGAGGCAGGTCAAATCTTCTTGCGTATCCCGCATGCGTAGTACTGGAACATAAACGTTTTCATCTGTTTCAATGTGGACGCACAACTCTGTGAAAACGACTGAAAACGCTAGTGTGGACACTGTGCAGTCATTGAATTGACCATGAAGTTCTCTGTACATCAACGTATTCTACAGTCAAATTAGAGGCCATCAGTCTGAATACTAAAGCTTGTCTCACTCAAAGGGACATTGATCCCAAGCCCCTGTAGCACTAAATTCAACCCTAAATAAAAGAATCCAAATGGGTCAGCTTAACAGCTTAATGTAAACAAGAAAATCAAAAGAATTTAATTTAATGGTTTAGATTGCAAGAAAAGGTTTAAGTTGTGAGGATTTAAGATTAAATGTATCTCGATAAGGACCCAAAAAGTCAGTCAGTTATGCAAATGTGGAGAAATGTGCATCAGAGTCATCATGCATTACTTTTATTTCCATTTGAGTCCTGATTCATAACAATCACAACAATTCATGTTTATTTTTCTTATGAACTCCAACAGATAAACAGTCACTGTCAGTGAAAATCGAAAAACTGAAATCTTCAGGGGTCTAGATAGACATCATTCATGACAATGCAGGTGAGTCAGTCACTGGGCTGTACACAAGTTTCTGTGAACTTTGTGTATGTGAGGCTGTTTCTCGGAAAGCTCAGAGTGAGATGTTGGTGGTTTGAAATAGAAAAATCTTCCTGACAGGAGGCGGAGGTGTGATATGTCACAACGACACACACACAAATATACAAACCTATAGAAAGACGTCATCAGTCGCGCCTGTAGATGTTCCTGCGCTTATAAATAAATAGCTAAGGAATCAACTCGCATAATTACAACCTGATCAGTGAGCCAGACCACCGGTGAAAATGTCTGTGAAGATTCTCTCCGTCACTCTCCTCCTGCTCTCAATGTGTGTGTGCTTCAGCTCCTCTGCAGGTAACTATATCTAAAGATATATAAAATTGATTAAGTAGCTACTTTTACAGCAATTACTTACTTTTTGGTGAAAGGGGGTGGACTCTCATGGGTTTCACTAGGCAACGACTCCGCTAGTTTCTCTCACCACAAACCTTTACTTCTGGTATCTGCTCATTCAGTACTTTTAAACAGTCTTTTCAGCATTTACACTCTTGCGTTCTATCCACCAAACTCCAGACATCCCTGAACGTGCAGTCAGGCATGACATTTTAAAAGGCGTCCTTTACATTGAAATTTAGGAGAAGGAGATTTTACATCATTCTCCTGACTTTTCTTTTGATTGGGAAATATTTTCATTTGATGTATAGTGATTATACATTTATGCATATCTACATGCAAATGTGTACTTCCTTTGATTTATGGGTTCTGTCTCATGATGCTAAGCATCTCTCGCACCACCCATTCAACTATCATACAAAATACCACAGTGGATGCAGGGGTTCCATTTCAGCTATATGAGCACTATGTAAACAAATCTTAATGCTGTTTAGTTTTCAAGCTTTCTGCTGTGAGAGGTGCACATTGTGACTCATTGCATAACTATGATAATGTCTTAATACAAACAGGAAATGAAAGACACAGAGACAGAACAGCATGATAAGTTGCAAATGTGCGATAATGATGTTCACCATTCAGCTAGCTGCATATCTGAATTTTGTCTTTGATAAAAGAATGATGTTAATAAATGAAGCTTATTGCCTCATATTCTCGCCAATGTTCTTTATTGACAATTAATAACAATAAGAACAATTCAAGACTGAAAATTCATTTGCAAGATCATGTCTACCAATTGTTTACATTTCAATTTGATGGGTAGGAGTTGGGTAAAGTAAAAAAAATGAAAGCAAAAGTAATTTCTGGAACAACATCCAGCTTTTGTTCATCAAATCCACATCTGGCACATCCATTTAAACTGGAAGTGGATGTCAACACGACAGAATCAGACGCCGCTCAAGAAGTGGAACGTCTAAGTTCAATAAACATCAAATATTCCACCACTTTAAAAGAAGCTTTCGCACTTCGTAGGGATATAAAATCCTCACATTCCTGTTCCACATGTAAAATTACAGTAAGTGTCTCAGATATAAAACGGGAGTCAAATCTCACCTCTGTTTAATTATATTTATGGAATATGGTCCTGGTAACAAAAACAGTTACACACTGTCAATGATGAACGTAATTACTAGATTCTTAAGATGAGCCCCAAGCGGTGAGACCTTCTACTGCAAATACTCTGTTGGCCCACTGTTTCTGTTTTATGAAGATGTTGAAGAACATACTTTGCGAAAACATAGGTCCATATGAGTTACTATTTTCAATGCACTTTGAATGAAAATGTTAAAATTACTTTGAATAATCAAAGTGTAAAATGTGTGATGCACAAAAAAGCCTGCTTACTGTCACGTAATTTTAGGTAACATTTCAACAGCTATGTTGTGTTTAGTGATGTAAGGAGTTTCATCACATTTTAAACCTGGAGTTAACTTTGGTTTTCCTTCTAATCAGACTTTTGTCAGGTAAGATAAATCCGTTTTAACCTCCTTCCTCTAAGGTATCCGTGGTCCTACGAAGAAACGCCCTTGCTGCGTTGATGTTACCAACCTCGATATGAGCCCTGAGGTGGTGGGGGAGACATATCGCGAGCAGGCTTCATCATATCCCTGTGTGAATGCTATAATGTAAGTCAGCACATGTTGTCCTACACGCAAACATAAACACATGCAATCTCTAAAACATTCTTTTTTTACAGTTTCAACACAGAATATGGTCAGCTTTGCGCCAATCCTGACGCTCAGTGGGTCCAGAATCGTAAGTTGTGCTAACACACAGACACACAAACACATTGAATGTATTTACAGAGAAAATCTAAAGCTCTCCTTTGTCTCTCTTTCCTCCTCAGTCACTTCCACAATGAAGAAGGTGCAGTGAAGCACAAGTTCTCTGGTGAAGCATTGCTGCCTGTCTGTATCATCTTTGGCCTCACTTTCAAAGATATATTCAAATGAGAATGCTTCCTAAAAACCTTTCAGATTAATTATATTACTGTTACCCTGTATTTAATTCTTGGTTTTGACATCAGTCTTTCATGGTGCCAACCATTTTTTTAAAAGTTAGCATTTAAGCGCTGTCTTTCTTTGACCTTTTTCTTGCTTATATGTGCACTTCAGTTTATTATGTATTTATGTGAAAAAAAACCCAAAAAAATAAACTTTATTATTGTCCAAATATTTTCCTGCTATTTAAATACCCATTAGACTCTCACAATATGTCATACACATATCCCAATAATTTCCCAGAACAGGTATCCCCTGGTGTTTTCAACTGAGCTCAAACTGTATAACCCCATATGATACACTGTTTAAGTTATCAGAGTTACTGCAGGTTCTGCAGTAGTTTCTGAAGCCCACTTTGATCACTAGGAGCTCTTTTCTCGGGGTCTTAGGAATGGTAGGACACTAGAATGTTTTTGTCCAACCTATTTAAGCCATGTCTTAGCCCAATGATGAACTTTAAGTAAAGTCTGTAGTGTGAGCGTGTCTCAGAGTGCAAAATCATCCTTCTGTTGCACTCCACATCTGGCACATTTAAACTAGAAGTGGATGTCAACACAACAGAATCAGACGCTGCTTTCATGCAGGAGGATGCTCAAGAAGTAGCACATCCGAGTTCAATAAACATCAAATATTCCACCACTTAAAAAGAAACCCACACTTCCTAAAGACATAACTTCCTCATATGCTGTTCAGCATAGATAATTACAGTAAGTGTCTGAGATATACCTGATGGCTCCATGTGAAAGAAAAGCAAACCCCTTGTAGGTTGTATTTTAAGGCGAGGGGTGTTACAGCTCAGGGTTTTTGGGCCCCCTTCCCTTTTTTTTTACTGTTTGTGCCAATTCGTGTGTGTAGCCCCTGCTGCAGATAGGTGCCTGCACGTGTTCATAAACCTACCTTCCTATTCTGACTGCTCCTCCTGGTTCCCTGCTCCACCCACAGCAGTGCTACGCATAGAAGGTGTTTTAAATGGATTTTGATTTAAAGCAACTCTGATTTCATAACTCTTTTTTTGATCGTAGCTAGTGCAAGGCCAGTCAATGTCTGATATTTTTAAATCCCTGCAGGACGTTTGTGCTCTGTGATAAACTGTGATAAAACATCAGGAGGCTGGAATAGGTTTTCTATATTCTGTCACTCGACACTGATGCCAGTCAATGCTTCTCTAAGGTGTCAGTTATGCTGCGCGCACACACACACACACACACACACACACACACACACACACACACACACACACACACACACACACACACACACACACACACAATATGGTGAGAGGGTGATTGAGAGCTTGAAAGGTTTAAGATTACACCGGAATTCCCAACAACATCTCCCTGGGAATTTCACCCTGGGTTCAAAAGTATACCAGCTACCACGAAAGGATTCAGATTTGTTATAACTTGGACCAGAGATATCCAAAGTATTGACAAGGGCCCTCTGGTGGACTGTAAAGGTACTGTAGGTGTGCAACAGTAATAACAGAAGTGTGTACAGTTACAAATTTATATTAATTACATTTTTTAAAAAGTGGATAAAAACTGGTAATAGTTAGTTATTTACATTATTTCAAAGTGATCCAATACCAAGCAAATGCAGCGCCAGCATTGCTGATGCCAAGGCTTTTAACTTATAAAGGCATAGGGGAGAGCAGTGTGTTATGATTTATGAGATTAATTATCAGTTTGATAATTCTACATCAATTGTGCAAAATGATTTTTCCACTAAAGCAACTAAAATGTGGACACAGGAAGGCAGCTGGAAGTAACAAAAGGCAAGCCCTTTACTTAGCTGAACTAAGACCAGTGAACTGAGCAGCACACTGTGACAAAGGACAAGTGGAGGCAGGGACAATGTATACACAGGAGGGCAATTAGGAGTCTGGTAACAGCTCAGAAGTCAGTGTTTATTTGTAAGTATTAAGCAGTTTTATGACATCTGAAAGTTTCCTTCCTATGGAATTTTTCTCAGGGCAAATATATAAATATTTAAACTTTCCTTAGATGGAAGAGCTGTGGGAATGATGTCCTCCAAACTCGACAAACAAATGTCAACACTCTTTAATTTGCCTTAATTTTTCTTAAACATCCAAGAATTTTCAGATCAAGAAAATTTGCTCATTGGATCAAATTGTGCACGTCTTGCTGGACAAGGATTGGCTCACTCTACAGAACTTATTGAATTCTGATTGGATCTTGTCTCACCTAAACGTTTTCACCGACATGCATTTCATTATAATTTTTGTCCTTGTGCTTGTCATAAAAAGGGTTGTTGATGAAATTTATGACAAATTATTAAGACTTAATAAAAAATGTTTAAAAAAAAATTCTTTATTGCAACTGCAACCTGAACTCTAAACTGAAATTTCCTCCACAATGGTATGAAACCAGTGAAGTAAAATAAAAATGTGTTTCTTCAGCATGTGAAAAAAACCTTTATTTATTGTGTTAAACCCTTCTATCAAAAACATGATAACAATGACAGTCAATCAAACAAACAAATAAATGCTTTCAATCGGACATGTATGTGTGGGGTATGTGATACTCCACTGCTTTTTGCATTGATTGAAACTTTTTGGATGGTTTGTAAAAATTCTATACATATCAGCTGTAATGAGGTCAGTATCAAGCTGCTTTTTAACTATAAGCAACCAAAATATCCTTAAATATAAGCCTAAATAAAAGTGTCATAATGGGACAGCCAATACAGCTATCCCACATAGCAGACAGGTCTGGCCCGTATCTGGTGTCAAGTCGGCACTGCTGGCTGACTTCTGGCATGGTAAGTGGTATTTTATCCAGATATGGGCCAGGCCTGGCATAGATGGCACTGTGTGTCTGATGGCATGCCATATCTGGCCTGATTGTGGTTTGGTTTATGTGGCCCAGGTCTGGCCCAGATCCGGGATCAAGCTGTCACTTCTGACTGACTGGTGTTATGGCAGGGTGTATGTCAACTAGATGTGGGCCAGGTCTGGCAATGATGACACTATTTATGTTCCTATTTTGTTATTTTTGTTAGAAACCTAAATACCGTGTTGCAATACTACACTGCTTGGTAGCCAACGTTTCAAATGCAGGTTTGACAGGTTTGTGAGTGTACACAAAACATAGTGAGTAGTGATGGGTAGATGAGGCCTCGTGAAGCGTTTCAGCACATTCCCCAAACTGTATCGATACTGTGTCGACACAGTGTTGCTGTGTTGCTCCATACTGACACCTGCTGGTAGTGATGGGTCCAGCAACACTGATGCGCCAACACATGCATCAAGCTCACAGAGCGATCCTCTGATCTTGGAATGTTTCTCTCCGACACTCTTCACAATACTAAGGGGTTGGCAGTCCTTTATAATAAAATTCAGCCTGCCTGGTCCAGAACAGAATTCCTAGATGCCTGATTTCAAAATAATAAAACACATATTAATAAAAAAAAAAATGATGATAAAGCTGTTCAGTGTCAATATAGGCCCACCAGTGTTCATTCTCGGTGTGTTTGTCTCCTCATTTTCATGTTTGGCTCTGTAATGCTTAAACACTGAGGAGGTGCTTTTGTTTGTGTAAGAAAGCTCCGCAGAACAGATGCGACATTTAACCTGCATAAAATGAAATAAATAATTTACACTTCAAGTCTCATTGCTGTTTTTCCTATTATGATAGGTTACACTGAAACAAAGACAGACAAACAGTTACCACATTTGCAGTTAAAAGATCAAAATGATCCCACACAGCAGAAACATTTCTTTTTCTTTCGGGCTCCATTTTGTTATGGAGAGATGTGTATTTTTTATTTTATTTTACCTTTGTGAGAGTAATTTTGTGGGTTTTTTGGTGGCGACTCATTCCGTTGGCAGATGCAGATGCGGTACCCTTTAAAGACAGTTTGGTGCGTTGGCAATGAGCGATACAGCAGCTGTGTCGATCACCTGACTTTTTCTTAAAGCGACGCACGCACGATACAGGTTTCGCTCTGTGAGCTTGATACATGCGTCGGTGCGTCAGTGTTGCTGGACCCATCACTACTAGTGAGGGTTTACTCATGTTTACCACCGGGTGGCTGTAGCTCAGGAGGTAGAGCAGGTCCCCTATTGATTGGGAGGTTAGTGGTTCGATCCCTGGTTCCTCCAGTCTGCATGTCAAGTATCCTCGGGCAAGATACTACCCAAAGTCGCTCTTTGATGCATCCAGCAGAGTGTGACTGTGTATGAATGTAGTTAGGAAGCACTCAGTTTAGTGGAACTGATTGGGTGAATATAGCATGTTGATCTGAGCCACCAAAGGGCCATCATTCTTTGTGGTACGTGAGCCATGTGTAAGCACATTGTGTGGGTCAGATCCAGGCCATACCAATTTTGCTATGAAGGAGGAAATTAGCTGTGAACATCCAAATCAATTTTTCCTGAGGATATTTAGTTTCTGTCAGAAACCTGAAATGTATTTCTGAAATGAGAAGTCATTGATCTTATAATGTGCACACTGGAAAATTAAAACTGTCAACACAAGACTTTATATTAATGTCACACCATCAAGCATTAGTAAAGTATTAGTAAATGTGTGTGTCTGTTGATAGAGGTTTTATTAATATTTATTTCATATTGTAATTCATGGTTAATTCAGAGAGTTACTAGATCCTAGTTAATTATTTTGACCTCATCTAAGGTGAGACCTATTTTTGCCTTATGAAGCATTTATTAATGAAAAAGTACACTTGAACAAGTGTCTGCCATCTTCACAACAGAAAAATGACACAGGCAAAGCACAGAGATACAGAACATACAAATAGTTTATGTCAGGTGTAAATGTAACCCACCTGAAGTTTGCAGAAAACTGAAATGAACTTAAGAAAGTCCAGACATGATTTAGCATCTGAACGATGTCCAGTATGCTTACAGTTATAGCTGGCTGATATTTCTGCAGGGAAATAAACACCTAGTTAGAGCCTGGAGTTCAGTCAGAGAATGATGCAGAACAATTTTAAGGTGTGTAAAATGGTTTTTATGATATTTTTATTTCAACATTTCAAAAACAAAACACAATATTTTGCGTGTTTTTTGCCGTTCTCGATTTTGTATATGGTTGTTTCTGTCTATGGTTGCTTTGCACCTCGTAACCAGTTTGATTGTGTTGTAAATTCAGTGTCTTTGCTGTCTTTCCACATGTTTGTACATTTTGAAATGCAGTCGGAGTTGTTTTTTATGTCATTGTGCTGTCTGTGTTTATTTCGTGTAGTCTCGTATGTAGTATGTTTTTATTCTTTTTTTGTACATGTTCCCATTTTGCTAACATATCAATATTAAAGTCACACAAAAACAAAAAGAAAGAGAGAGAAACATGTTGGTACATCTCAGGTTGGCAAAGTTGCGTCTGAACAAACCACAAGATCTGATTGCTCGGAACGTTTTTAGACTTGTGCAAAATGTTTGGAAAGGAAGCGTGATCATTAAAGACAGACAAAGATCTAACCAACGTTGTCACTTTTTATTTTTATGATTTTTAAGCATCATAATTGTATACAATGTTCTTAAAGGAATTTTCCAACCACTCGTTCATTAAGCAGTCACAGACCATCAAATTCAGAAAGATATTTCTCGCAAACCAACTTCCCACACTCAAATAATACACACAGAAATACATGAAAAGTTTTTGCAGAGAAAATCTAGAGCTCCCCTTTGTCTCTCTCTCCTCTTCAGTCACTGCCAGAATGATGAAGGTGTGAAGCATAAAGTCTGTGGTGAAGCATCGCTGCCTGTCTGCTACATCAGTGTTTTCTTTAGCCTCACCTTTAAAGTCTTATTCATACCAGAGAACTTTCTTATTGTAACTTTATTATAACCTTTTTCACATTAGTAGATTAGGATTTTTACTCTTACCTGTAGAGTAACCCTGTATTTTATTCTTAGCGTCGACTTTCATGAAACAAATTGTTTTTAAGGGATCTTTATTTTTAAATGGAGTTCCAGCTTTTTCCCCTGCTTACTCTGTGTTTATGTGATTTAAAAAAATAAAAATAAAAAAGGTGTCTGGCACAGCTGTGAGTCATCATTATATTGTGCCTCTCCTATTTCAGACAGACGCATGCTGGGACCAAGCTGTGTAATTACAAGAGCTGACCGGGCAATACTGTACAAAGCAGTAAACAGTGTTAATAAAGAAACGTGCATTAAATGAGAAACGCTGTGTCCATGGTGCATGAGCTGTGTCCCCTACACTTTGGATGTCAGACCCACAGCGTATGCAGCAGAATGAAGCAGAATGGGTGGAGAAATACGCATCCCTTAACCCTTGGGATGGATTGATCTGGGTTTAATAAATTGTGTGGACAGTGTTTTGGGAAGTATCATGACAGGTGGTGTCTGTGCTGTCCTCAATGGTGAGCCAAGATTATCCGACACTGTACAGGGGGGGGGATACAATAGAAGCCTGCGTGTGTCAGACTATATGTGTTGTGCTTCCACAGTAGCTGCACCATTACACTGTCACTCTGGCTTCTTACATTACTGGTATAGCTCCAGCACTCTCTCTAGCACTGTGTTTGTATTGTTTCTTGTATTATATAAGTCTCATAATCATACAAAATGTGCTTAAAGAATTTTTCCAACGACTCATTCATTATGCAGTCACCCTATCACACCATCAAATTCAGAAAGATACTTCACAAAAAAAACACTTCTTACACTCAAATAGTGAAAAGAACAGGAAATAAACTATTGCTTCTATCTTATCTTTGCTTTACCTAGAAGCTTTCTAAGTTTCATTAAGACAGAAAGTAAGATAAATGTACCTTTGTACTACCATGTCAAATGTAAAATGAAGAAAGCAAAGTTAACAAAAACTGGAGAAAAATTAAACTGGAATAACCAAATAAAGTATTCACGGAAGAGGATTTACATTTATTAAGATTATGTTAAAAAAATCCTTTACTTCCCGAGATGCTCATTTACCATCTTCCTGAACCACGTTCTGTTGCAGTTCAACCATCGAATCAAAGATGCCAATGCCAAGATCGCTCAATGGTATCTAACCTCACAACAAATTGAAACAAATGAGCGTGCTGTGTGTGCAAAAGTGCGACAAAAAATGTCTGTCCTTTTATAAACTACACAGTAGTGCCGGTCATTAGCTGCTAGCTAACTGGGTAAGGCTGTCATGGGTCTGTAGTTCTGTCCAACTTTTTAGGGAACATATTTCATTTTAAAGTAAGTTCCAGGGATTTTTCCTGCCTTTCTGGAGGACTTATATTTCACTAAAATGATCCTTCAGCACTCTCAGCAGCAGCAGCAACCCCCCAGCAGCAACATTGTAACCATCAGGCAAAATATAGGCTACGTTTGCTTTCCAATCATCGCCGCCTGATGATGGAGATATAGCACGATGTGATTCAGTATAACATTCGTGATGAATGCAGTTTGCTGTTATCCAGTCTGGTTCCATGTGCCCAATTTTAACTTTGAAAATCATCTCTGCACAGCTCTGCTCTGGCTCTCGGAGAACAATTTTAGGGTGTATTAAAAAGCTTTGGGCCATTTTTATTTACACATTAAAAACCACATCACAACATTGTGCGTGTTCTTTGTCTTTTTTGACTATGTCCATGGTTGTTTTCTGTCTGTCGTAGCTTTGCACCTCTTAGCAGGGTTGTCTGTGAAGTCATTTTGTATCTCTTTTCTGTCTTTCTACATATTTGTAGGTTTTGAATTTCTTTATTTTTATTGTTTGTGGAATCTTTAGTAATTTAAGTTGGATTTTTATTCTCGTTTTGTGCATGTACCCGTTTTGATAACCACAAACCACTAACCGACTCATACAACATATTTGGAAAGGAAGTGTGATCATAAAGACTGACAAACATCTACCAATGGTGTCATATCTGAAAACTTCCTGGCACATAGATGAAAAGAGTTACACCTTCCTACACTCTAATAAGTAAAACATTGGTTCAAATAAAAAAAACATGTTAACGTTTTCCACTAGAATTTTTGAGTTAAGCCAACTTCTGGCAGAATAACATTAATTCAAAGCAATATTTTTGAGTATGGTGAAGTAGCTTTTTTGGCCACAATTAAAAACATTCTTAAGTAAAATTAACTTAATAATTTTCGACTAGAACACAAAAATTTAAGTTGATCCAACGTGAATTTTATGTATAGTGAAGTTACTTTTTGGCCACAAAAAAAACCACATTCTGAGTAACATGAACTTAATAATTGTCAACAAATACACAGGAATTTAAGTTGATCCAAGATTATATTTATGTATGGTGAAGTAACTTTTTGATCAAAATAAAACACATTTATAATTAAAATGAACTTAACTGTCGGCATAAATAGTATTTATGTTGGTCAAATATGATATTTTGGTTACAGTGTAGTCATTTTTTGGTCCCACAGGAGATTCTATAAGGCCATTTACCTGTTTCCCAGCAGGCTAATTCGCTCCAAAATACAACCTTGATCATTTGGCTGTGTCTTATAACCATGACTACCGCGTAGGCAGGCTCATGCTTGGTGGTGCCTGCCCACAAAGAAGTCAAGGTTCTAAGACCTTAGAAACTTGTCGATCACTTTTTTCCCCAAACGAACGTCAGCCTTAACATGGGCTGTGTGTGCGCTTGTGTCATGACCTTCAGAAAAAAGAAATGGATGTTGTGTGTATTTGTTTGAATGCGGCAGATGTGATGCCAAATACCTGGACATCAGCTAAGGGACTCGTACCTGGTGCTCAGAAAGAATAGAAATTCAGACAGATGTATTCAAATGAGTTAGACCCATTTAATTACAATAACAAACATCACAATTCTTTAACGTGCGTGCGAAGTGCAAGATTTGTGGGCTTCAGTTTCCTAGAACACAAATTGCCCGCTGAAACTTAAGGAACTGTGTATTAAAATTGTAATAAAACCTACTACTTGAATCCTCTTTTTTTTACTTTAACATGTGACAGTGAATCAAAACAAAAGATGACAGGCTGCTATACATTAAATGCACTAATTTAAACATAAAATGAGCAAAGCTTCTTTCATTCAACTTTGTCAGCACTCTTACAAAGTATTCTTGATTCTCTTCCATATTTGACTTTTCACCCTCAAGATTAAGGCCAGCTAAAGAGGGCATTACACAAACTTTAAAACACACCAATACCCTCAGAACACAGGTCATGGGAGAAATTAAACGCATTCCTTAAAAATGTGCAAATAACAGCATTTAAGACACAGCAAACCATTAACTCAGAAGACTTAAGAACAGCGCTTTAAAATTTAGTAAAACACAATGAAGTAGTGCCAGAAATGCAGGAATAAGGTTTTTGTGAAACTCACTCACGAATGGTCTATCAAGTCTGCTCTAGAAAATACCAAACTTAAGATTCATTACTTTAGAGCTGGCTTTTTGTCCATCAAGCTCAAGGCATAGCTTTTGAAATACCTCAAAGGTAAATTTCAGCTGCTTGGGATAGGTAAGGTTCAGAGCGTAGATTACTCCCATCATCAAAGCACAGGATCTGGCAACATCAATCCTCTCCAGGATCTTGGATCCCTCAACGATGATGGTTGGAGGCCCATCACCAATGATAGCAATCTTCATGATTTGCATTGCAAGGTCTGCATTGAGCTCCTCCTCATCCTTGTAGGAGAAATTAATGTTAGGATGTATAAAATACATAGCTCAAGCACTTCAGGATGACGTGCATAAGGGAATGAACTACTACAGGTAGGAAAATAAGCCAAAACAGGTTGTCTTTTGTGTTTTTCAGTGATTTTACTTTGTCATTCTGTAATTTTTAAAAGCTAAATTAAACCATAATCCAACGTTTAAAATAAAAAATGTCTTGTTTTTCACAGTTTTGTTTTTCCACTTTGAAAAGAAAATCTAATAAATCATTTTTAAGGGTTATTCCACTTCTAAGTGAAATTTTATCTATTGCCATATTGCCACAGTTAGAAAGTGAGAAACAAGCCTTTTGTAAACAGCACACTAATTCTCCTGATCCGGAAGCAATCCATTTGCTTTAGCAGAGCACAAACAATGGAAGTGAATAGCAGGTGCTAGCATGTTGTGTGCAAAAGTGATTAAAATGACTAACAAAAATGAAAACAGTAATGAAAACAAATATTTCTTGGGAGCTCAGTAATCATGTTCACGGCAAATGAAAAGTGCAAAAGTAACACGGAAGATTTGCAGAAGCTGATTTAGACTTGAGACTACATTGCAGTTACAACAAACACCGCTGTAAACATCCACTGCATGGTGCATGGATATAACGCAACAGTTGGAAAAGCCTCCAGCTTCCATAAACAAACACACACAGCCACTACTATACAAGCATGGTAAGCTGCAGTAACAATGGATGGGTCTTTGATTTGTTGAAGAAATATTGCACAAATAGCATGTTGGTTTATAGACACTGGTCGGCAGTGGCTTCAACTGCTGTGTTATAACCATGTGGAGTCTAAATCGGCTCCTGAAAATCCTTCATGTCAATTCATACTTTTCATTTGCAGTCAGCATGATTGTTGAGCTCCCCAGGAATACTTGGTATCATTATTGAGTGATTTTAATCACTTTTGCACACAAAATGCTAGTACCTGCCATTCACTTCCATTGTTTATGCTCTGCTAAAGCTGCTGCCAGATCAGGAAAATGACTGCGCTGGCTACAAAATTTTTTATCCTGTGTGTTTATGTTGCACCTTATCACGTAAACAGGTTTCTATTCAGCAAATTATGTTCAATGACAATGGCAATAAACATCTTCGGATTGTAATTCTGAAATGCTTTTTTCTCACTTATACATGGCAATAGACATATCTTCACTTAGGGTTGGAATGTCCCTTAACTCATTCAGTGCCAGCCACTCTCAGATTTCATACTCCCCTCAGTGCCAGAGATATTTAGCTTTTTCACTGATTTTGAAGGCTCACAGAATATTTTGTTCTATGACTATGTGAATTCTGAAACCACCATGACAAAAATGAGTCTCTCTTCTTTCAGCAGCAAAAAAAAATGTTTCTACCTCTGTTATTTAGAAATCTGCAGTAGAAAAGAGAAACTTTCATGACAAAACACCTGTTTCTGGATCAAAAGCGCTTTGTGTAAATAGGTTTTTCTAGCAGATCAGTGACTTTGATGTAAATATTTCGTGTTTCAATGATTCATGCAACATCTCAACTATGTTTTACTACTATGAAGTAAAAAAATCACCTGTAAAAATGTACTTTTGGCAGATTATTTTTTGTATAAAAATAGTTGTTTATAGACAATTTCAACATTTGAAAAATATATAAGAAAAAAGCGACTGATTTATGATTCAGAGAGTCTGTGTGTGTGTGTTACTCCCGCATGTGCACAAGTGAGTGCGCGACTTAGTCTGTTCACCCCCCACCCGGCCATCGGTTCGTCTATCAACAATTTCTGTGCGTTTTATGCAGCAAATCGTTCATTATTCTGGTCCCTGCTGCCTTCAGAAGTTTCTAACAGGAGATACTGGTCAGATAAATCCGGTTCATGTTCACTGGAATCGCTAGAAAAACCATGACGTCAGGCTGCAGACACCTCAAGCTCGAAATGACGAGCTGGATCAAAAATCGCGCCACAATACTCGTTCTCAGTAGAGCGTTCGGATTCATTTTGACGTCTAAAGACGTCTATGGCACTGAATGACTTAAATACTCAACCCTGAACAGAAAATCCAATGAACAAAACACAAAGACCCAACAGAGACATGCATTCAAAACTAAACAAAAAATTAAAAACCAACTCAAGTACTTGCGCTGTATTGTTTGAAAAGATCCTCCTCCTTCTCTCCAAGATAGACTATGAGGCAGCGAATAGCAATTTCTCTGCGCTTTTCAACTGTGTTGTCCTGATTGATAGAAAAAAATAGAAGGTGTTCAAAATACTCTTTTTCAGTGGAAAATGTGCCCACATTACAGAACTGACAACAGAAACTGAGTATTTCAGAGGTTCTCATTGTTGAGTGAGTTGAGTGTTTCCTTGATATGTGTGATTTTAGGCTACCCCATGACTTAAATGAACAAAAACAATCTAGGTAAGGACATGGCAGAGGCTGTACACTGGGGATATGGCGTAACCTATAATGTTTCATCAGCTCTTCCTTAGTGGAGGTTGCAAATTTACAGATTTTGCAAGGCCAATCCATACTTCATGATTCTGAATTACTCAATTCAAGCTTACTTGTTAAAGCTTACTTCAGAAGGTCCCTTGGTATTCGATACCAGGAGAAGATGATGGTTTGAGCCTTTGTCCTGGCAAGAAACACAGCAAAGTAACTGAATATTTTGGTGAGATTCCCACTTTCTTTAGAAGGCTGACCACGTCTTAACTGGAACCCCTAGATCTGCAACGCCAGGACAGTGTATAACACCAGAAAGTTGTGCCTGCACAAAAATACAAAAGATGGTATTTTCAACTTCACCTGTGAGTCTTCAATACAGTGAATAAGTTTCACCTGTCAAAGCTGTGTGAGCTAGAACCAAACATTCAAAACTACATAGACCTGAATACACTGGGTGCTGGAAGGCCTAACGTGGCTTTCCATAGATCAAATATACATAGAGGTGACATGGACTGGGCCAGTCTGTTGGAGCGTGTATCCCCAACGACCGCGATCTTGGAGGGGTCTCCACTCGCCCCCAGTGCATGTATTTCTACTGAGGAATGTGTTAACTCAAAAAAAAAATAAATTAAAAAAAATACGAATAAATTCTTTACAAATCCTACCATGTGGATTCATGGATTTTTTTTTCACATTCTGTCTCTCACAGTTGAAGTGTACCTCTGGTGCAAATTACTGACCTCTGTCATCATTTTAAGTGGGGGAACTTGCACAATCGGTGGCTGACTAAATACTTTTTTGCCCCACTGTATATATATATATATATAAAAAACACCCAGCACGCCCCTGCGGGCGGTTTATCCTTCAAGCTCAGGTCCTCTACCAGAGGAGCTTGAGGGTCCTGCGCAGTATCTTAGCTGTTCCCAGGACTGCGCTCTTCTGGACAGAGATCTCCGATGTTGTTCCCGGGATCTGCTGGAGCCACTCGCCTAGCTTGGGAGTCACCGCACCTAGTGCTCCGATTACCACGGGGACCACCGTTACCTTCACCCTCCACATCCTCTCGAGCTCTTCTCTGAGCCCTTGGTATTTCTCCAGCTTCTCGTGTTCCTTCTTCCTGATATTGCTGTCATTCGGAACCGCTACATCGATCACTACGGCCGTCTTCTTCTGTTTGTCTACCACCACTATGTCCGGTTGGTTCGCCACCACCATTTTGTCCGTCTGTATCTGGAAGTCCCACAGGATCTTAGCTCGGTCATTCTCCACCACCCTTGGGGGCATCTCCCATTTTGACCTCGGGACTTCCAGGTTATACTCGGCACAGATGTTCCTGTACACTATGCCGGCCACTTGGTTATGGCGTTCCATGTATGCCTTGCCTGCTAGCATCTTGCACCCTGCTGTTATGTGCTGGATTGTCTCTGGGGCATCTTTACACAGCCTGCACCTGGGGTCTTGCCTGGTGTGATAGACCCCAGCCTCTATGGATCTTGTACTCAGAGCTTGTTCTTGTGCTGCCATGATTAGTGCCTCTGTGCTGTCTTTCAGTCCAGCTTTGTCCAGCCACTGGTAGGATTTCTGGATATCAGCCACCTCCTCTATCTGCCGGTGGTACATACCGTGCAGGGGCCTGTCCTTCCATGATGGTTCTTCGTCTCCCTCCTCTTTCTTGGGTTTCTGCTGCCTGAGGTATTCACTGAGCACTCGGTCAGTTGGGGCCATCTTCCCAATGTATTCTTGGATGTTCGTTGTCTCATCCTGGACTGTGGTGCTGACACTCACCAGTCCCTGGCCCCCTTCCTTCCGCTTAGCGTACAGCCTCAGGGTGCTGGACTTGGGGTGAAACCCTCCATGCATGGTAAGGAGCTATATATATATATATATATATATATATATATATATATATATATATATATAGTTTTTTTTTATCAACAAAAGCAAACATAAGGTGTGGCATGACAGGACAGAATCATTTCTGACAGTAAATACGAAAAAAAAACCAAACTTTTTTATACACAAGCTACAATGTCAATAATCCCACTTGATCTGTTTTCATTTCATTCTCCAAAACCAAATTGGAATCAATGCTGAGTCAGCAGCTATGGTCATTTTTGTGCACTCTAGTGTTGCAAAAACTGGCATACTACTGAAACCATATGTGGGATTATTGACCTTTCTTGCCTTATCTGTTTGGAAAAATATTTAAACATTTTCCTTATTTACCATGGGTGAATACATTCCTCAGTAGAAAAAATGCACTGGTGGCGAATGGGGACCCAACCAAGATGGCGGCCCGCTATTGATTTTTTTCTTACTTTCAACCTTTATTGAGGCATATCAATGTTACAGCCAGTGCCAATGCACGTCGCCTCTACGTCTCTACAAAACACGGAAAGTACCCAAAAATTAGGGACAGCTAACTAGCCTACCATATGCGGCACAGTGCACTTAAGTCTGGTCTTTTACCTGTGAAAATAGGCCGAGCAGCCGGTGAAGAACCGCTCTTAGCGGTCAACAGACACACCGAACTAATGGCGACCGCACTTCCTGCGCAGAAGCCAATGGGGTTGAACTTCACCCCGTAACGTTACGAAAATTTAGAAGCGTTTCTTAACAATTACTAACATAAAATGCTTCCCTTCAAAAAATAAATTTCACATTTCAAAAATAAAATCACAGTGAACACAACTTAGCTTGGCTAGCTACGTTAGCATAGTAGTTTGCGCCGGGGCGAACAACGTCCGCTATCTTTTAAAAATTATAAGACAATTACAGTGGTCTGCATTAGAGTAACGTCAGTGTTAAATTTTCCAAAAAGAGCCCAACAATTTATGCTATCGCGGAATTAGCTGCTGTGTGTATATTAAAACACACAAACGCGGGGGCAAGCTAAGATGTATGTTATGTATGTTACGTCGTTGTTTTAAAGTAAACTAACAAAATCCAGAGCGACTGCAGATATGTGTAATTTCGCATAAAATTACTCACCGTTCGCGATGAACACAGCTCTTGATAAACCTTGAACACGTGCTGTTGAATATGTCCGCTTGTGTAGAAGAAGGGAACTGTGAGCTGTTTACACGTCATCAAGTTGTATTTTACATCGACAGAACTTAAAATTATATTGTTTTTTGATTAAAAGAAGATTTTAAATTCAGACAAATCACGATTATATATTGAGTAAAGAGGCATAATTTATGTGTCACCCGAACTCAATAAAATAAAAATTTTAATTAGGAAGTCTAACAGTATTTATGAACTTGATTTTTCATTTCACAACAACATATATATGTAAGTAATGACTAAAGATCCCATTAATTACTTTTTAGAGTGTATTTTGAGAGGAGCTGAGGAACCACATGGTTTATGATACAGAGAAAGAAATTTGATTCTGCACACTCATATTATTTATTATGAAACCTGCTTGATATTTTTTCAACCATTATTAATGGTTTCGTTCATATATTATGAGATGTAAGATTAGAGTTCATTGATCCCACGGTGGGGAAATTTGTAAGCATACAAAATGTGAACTTTTCAACCACTCATTCATTAAGCAGTCACCCCATCACACCATCAAATTCAGAAAGATACTTCACAAAAAACCACTTCTTACACTCAAATAATAAAAAAACTGAAAAGAAACTATTCCTGTTATCTTATCTTTGCTTTACCTAGAAGCTCTCAAGGTTTCGTTAAGACAGAAAGTAAGATAAATGTACCTCCGTACTACCACGTCAAATGAAGGAAGCAAAGTTAACAAAAGGTGCAGAAATATTAAACTGGAGTAAACAAAGTAACCAAATAAAGTATTCACGGAAGAGGAATGAGACAAAACACGTTTTACATTTATTAATATTATGTAGACAGGTACACTGAGCCTTCCTCTCGCTGAGCTGTGGGCCACGTGGGGAGATTATCTACAGTGAAGAGTTATAGCCTTTTATGCATGTGCTACTAGGGAGGATTTAAGGCCTGGATAAAAGTCTTTTATCCTTTGCATCGGGAAAACAGTTAAAATGAAAGTGTGGACTTTTTTAGCTAGCTCCTCATTTTACAGTTCTGGACTCAGCTTTGCAGTCTCATACATCACAGCTGCCGGCAGCCTCGCCTCTGTCAGTGGGCCCCAGGGTGGCTGTGGCTACAATGTAGCTTGCCATCACCAGTGTGTGAATGTGTGTGTGAATATGTATAAGCGCTTTGGGGTCCTTAGGGACTAGTACAGCGCTATACAAATACAGACCATTTACCATTTAAATCAGATGCTGCACCGTTTTCTTTTTTTCCTCATTTATTCACTTTTTATCAACACGCCTGTACCACAACATTCGCTTTCCTCGGAGCATCATTCCCCCCTTCCTTCTTTTACGTCTGTCTGCATGTGACTGACAACATGGTGCGCCCATCAAACTACATTCTCTGCCTGCATGGATTCTCAGCAGAACTGGCTGAAGATTCCGTCTCCCTGATGGCACAAGGAAGTAGTTTGTTCGCAAACAACACATTACTCCACTGCAGACCAACGTTGTGTCCTCTATGCTTGTTTCTAGTGTTGAGGTCATAGTGAGAGCAATGTTTTACTCTTTCTTTTACTCTTTTACTCTTTCTGCAGCATTTTGGATTAGCTGAAGGCTTTTCAGTGAGTTTTTTGGACATCCTGATAATAATGAATTACAGTCGTCCAGCCTGGAAGTAATAAATGCATGAACTAGTTTTTCAGCGTCACTAAGAGACAGGATATTTCTAACTTTAGAGATGTTGCACAAATGGAAGAAAGCAGTCTTACATATTTGTTTAATATGTGCGTTGAAGGACATATCCTGGTCAAAAATGACTCCAAGGTTCCTCACAGCGTTACTGGAGGCCAAGGTAATGCCATCCAGAGTAGGAATCTGGTTAGATACCATATTTCTAAGATTTTCAGGGCCGAGTACAATAACCTCAGTTTTATCTGAATTAAGAAGCAGAAAGTTAGCGGCCATCCAGGTCTTTATGTCTTTAAGACATTCCTGCAGTTTAACTAATTGGTGTGTGTTATCTGGCTTCATGGTCAGATAGAGCTGTGTGTCATCTGCATAGCAGTGAAAATTTATGCTATGTCTTCTAATGACGCTGCCTAAGGGAAGCATGTATAATGTAAACAGAATTGGCCCTAGCACTGAACCCTGTGGAACTCCATAATTAACCTCAGTGTGTGAAGAGGACTCTCCATTTACATGCACAAATTGGAGTCTATTAAATAGATATGATACAAACCACTGCAGTGCAGTACCTGTAATACCTACAGCATGTTCTAATCGCTCTAATAGGATATTATGGTCAACAGTATCAAACGCTGCACTAAGGTCTAGCACAGGGGTAGGCAACCTTTTTGATGACGAGTGCCATTTAAAATTTCCTCAGAAGTCAGTGTTCCATATCGTTAGCTTCATAGCATAATTGCCTAAGTCAATGACTTAGGCACTTATGCTATGAAGCTAACGATATGATTGCATTAGCAATAAATGTAATAATGTTCTATATTAACCCTTTAAGACCTACCATAGAACCAAGTTCGCCAGAGCTTATATTATATTTTTACATGCTGTGGAGCCATTTTTGGGAGCATTTCAAGTTGCTATACATCAATACAACCATTATAGCCCAAACTTTAATAATATGTCTGCATTAGGTGCATAGTAATTACATAAATTGCAAAAAAGTGCAATAAACTACAAAAAAATTGAAAATCGTTTTTGTTTTTTTAACATATATTTCTAGTTAGAGAAATTTAAGAGGCTTATCCCTCAAAACTGTAAATACAAAAAAGTTACACAAACTAGTTTCCCACCACAGGAAATTTATTTTGAGTGTCTTCATAGTTTTATTTTTGAAATACACCAATTTTTATATACTGCAGGAAAAACGAAAATAAATATTATAGTGCAAATTTGCAAAATAACAGCATATGCATCAAAATAAACTATTTCCAGCAGTGCAATATGAGTCCTAAGCATCCCAGAAACGACACAGAAAGTCATAAACTCAAACATAACTTTTTAAAACACATAACAAGTAAAACACAAGCTCATAAGGACCCGATCGTAAAAAACTACATTTCCGCAAAATGACGTCACTTCCGGTTTCGGGCAGGTCATGCGGTCATGTGATAGTTCGCGCTGATGGACGTAGGAAGTGTTACAAACAGCTGATGGATCGGCGAAGCGTGTTTCTGGAATATCATGTTTTTGTTCCTGCAAGTGCTTTTTATGCAGTTTTTGCAAAGCTATATGTGGAAGGAAACTGTGACCTAGGACAAGCTGATGGCATAAGATGTAAGTACAACTCCTCCAGTTTCATATGCAAAAAAAATTATTGTGCTAGCTTAAGTGGTTGCAGAGCTACCGGGATTTAAAAATAGTTACGCAAAACAGAGCGTGCCCGCTCCGATCGGCTGTAAAGGGTTAACAGTTCACACTATATAGAACAACTTCATAGAATTATATTTGTTTGCAGATGTTGGCAGCTATCAGCGAATAGTTATCAGCTATTTTAAAACAAAAAGAGACACTTTTTATCCATAACAAGAACTCCATGAGAGCAAACAAACTGTACAACAGAAAATGCAAATGCTATTTATGGTCTCCTCACAACAATGATAAGAAAAATAAACTAAGCCAATATGGCATGTTTGTTAATACAGGGATACACATGTTAATCTGATCTCTGGTCTCCTTGCTGTTCACAATGCACACAGAGCTCTCCCGCTGCCCGCTTAACATTATCACAACAACAACAAACACAAGACCCATTACAAAATTTAAGTCGGCGGGGCGTGATTGCAGATGCCGTGCAGGTGCGTCCGCCTTCCCTGCACAGCACCGTAGGCCCCGCCCCACTACAACCTGTTTCTCCATCACCTGTTCAGCTCTGATGATTCAGTAAGGACATCTCCTGGTTTCATCTTCATGTTTCCCTCTCACCAGATATACAAACCAACATAATTACCAACAGCTTTTACAGCTGTGGCTCCAGCAAACATCAGCTGATACTAGAAATTAATATTAAATAAATTCTAACAACAGCTGATCAAGCTTAAAAGTGCTGCTGTTGTTTAGCGTGACATCCGCCGGTTTACGCTTTCTGGCGCAAAGTGAGCGATAAACAAACATGAGAGAAAAGCCGATCAGCTGATCAGCTAGCTAGTACGCAGTAAGAGTTATTGTAACTGACTGTAAAAACTCAGCACAACGAAAGTAAACTCCACCTAAACTTGGTTTATATCTGACTCAGATAGACTGCAGGTCATAACTTCTTACCTGAAGTTCAGTTCACCTGACACTCGGACCAGCGGCCGCCTCGGGTCTCTCCTCCTCTTGCTTCACCTTTCCCTCACCTGCTGGCCTCCACCACTTGCTAATGTTACTGAGTCTGTGGAAGCACCGCCATAGCCACCACCAAACAACTGAGTTAGTTTTACACACCAGCCAGCATCTGGCCAATCCACCACCTTTCATTGTTTATAACGTTACAAAAAAAACCAAAAACAAACATCGGCTCATAAAAACGAAAAATCACCATCGGCCCACCGAGTTAATGCCCAGTATGATCAGTCCAGCTATGGTCGTGCCATCAGTTAACCCTTCGCGTGCCTAGGGTTGCCGACCCCTGATCTAGCTGGACAAGTACAGAGATGAGTCCACTGTCAGAGGCCATAAGAAGATTATTGTAACCTTCACTAAAGCTGTTTCTGTGCTGTGATGAGCTCTGAAACCTGACTGAAACTCTTCAAATAAACCATTCCTCTGCAGATGAGCAGTTAGCTGTTTGACAACTACTCTTTCAAGGATTTTTGATATGAAAGGAAGGTTGGAGATTGGCCTATAATTAGCTAAGACTGCTGGGTCTAGAGATTTTTTGAGCCAACATCAAAACATCAAACATCACATAGGGAAGACAGGTCGGAATAGGTAACATTTAAAAAAATAAAATAAAATACACAACATCGGGTACAGGAGGAGAAAAAAAGGACTCTACTCAGATGAGTGGGTGGTTTAGATTCGTCAATAATCACAATGCACACACTGTTGGCATCAATCAAGCTGTAGACCATAAGACATGTCTGTGCATTTCCTAATGTGAGGCTATTTCTCGGAAAGCTTTCAGCAAGCAGTTGGCGGTTTGAAATATTAAAGTTTCTCTATTTAGAGGCGGAGGTGTGATTATGATACAACCACACACACAAATAAACACGTATTAAAATAACCCGCCGTCACTTCTTTTTCCTGCAAATCTTCCTACCCTTACCAATAAATATCCAAGCACTGATGAACTTTTTGTTATAGCCTGATCAGCAAATCGGACCACCGGTCAAAATGTCTGTGAAGATCCTCTCCATCACTCTCCTCCTGCTCTCAATGTGTGTGTGCTGCCACTCCTCTGAAGGTAACTGTGCTCTTACTTTCCTAAAGGACAAAAAGAGAGAAAGTACGTAAAACTGATTACACCATTGACTAAGGCGCCTAGCTTTCTTTGGTTTTATTGGAAATGACTACTCTGTAAGGACTCTCATAGTTTCTTTTACCATTAATCTTTATATCAGTCACATTCTTGTTGGTTAATCATCATGATATTTAAAGTATACATATTATGTATGAGGGTGAGAATTTCGGCCATCCGGGAGGGGCTCAGAGTAGAGCAGCTGCTGCTCCACATCGAAAGGAGCCAGCTGAGGTGGTTCGGGCATCTGACAAGGATGCCCCCTGGGTGCCTCCTGGGTGAGGTGTTCCAGGCACGTCCCACCGGGAGGTGGGCCCCGGGGCAGGACACGCTGGAGAGATTATATCTCTCGGCTGGCCTGGGAACGCCTTGGTATTCCCCCGGATAAGCTGGAGGAGGTGGCTGGGGAGAGGGAGGTCTGGGCCTCTTTGCTTAGGCTGCTGCCCCCGCGACCCGGCCTCGGATAAAGCGGATGAAGATGGATGGATGGATATTATGTTTCCATAACTTACTATGCTGGCACAGTGTGCAGTGGTTTCTTTCAAGCTAATTCACTCTGTAGGCAGATGTTGATGCTGTTTCTGAGTGAACAGGGACATAGCCTCAGTTATAAAAGTAACTACCAGAATAGTGAGAATATGTGATTCACAACTTCAGAAAATCGGACTCATGAAGCTGTTTTTCATCAAACTCAAACAATTATTGCACACTTTCTGTAAATCCAATAAACTTCATTTCACTTCTCAGATATCACTGTGTGTGTCTCCTATATGATATATTTAACTGACATTTTTTATTGTAACAACCAACGATTTATACAGGAAAATAATGACTATTAACAACGTTACCCAAACTTTTGTATCCCACTGTATAATGATAACCACTGCAGCCAAAAAGAGTGCCTGACGAGCCAAGTTGTCAGTAAGCTGTTAAGGCTCGTCTGTACACTGTGTTCGTGTTTTCCTCCGAAACAATAAGTTACGTTGGAGCAGCCTTTCAACGCCTCTCTCTGTCTCTCGCTAGCAAAGTTGACCCAGACAACAAAGTAAAGCTAGTTTTTGGCTACGAGCCCGACACGGAACCCGATGTATTGGCCAGAGGTCCCTTTACTACGGTTCGGAGCTGCGGACCTGTTTTATATACGTGCGGCATAGTTTTCTATGCGAGATCACTGCAAAAAGTACCTAATGTTGGGAACAAAAAAGGCCATTAACTTGCATGACTAATATTTGTTTAATGGTCACATTGGCATTCACTTTGATTTTCATAAAGACTTTTCTCAATCCAGAAATTAATTTTTAACCTTCTTCCTCTCAGCTCATCGTCTTCCTACAGTACCGCGACCATGCTGCACTAGCGTCACCCAACGCGATTTGAGCACTATGGTGATGGGACAAACGTATCGTGAGCAGGCTGCATCAGGTCGCTGTGTGAAGGCTATAATGTAAGTCAAAACATGTTGTCCTCCAGAAAAACATAAACACATACAATCTGTATGACCTTCTCTCTTTTATTTCCAGTTTCAACACAAAGGAAGGACAGCTTTGTGCTGATCCAAACGCTCAGTGGGTCAAGGATCGTAAGTCATAGAAATACAGACACACAGAAATACACAAAAAAAATATTTGCAGAGAAAATCTGAAGCTCTCCTTTCTCTTTCTTTTCTCTACAGTCATTGCCAAAATGATAAAGGTGAACCAGGGAAGCACCTGTCTGCTACATCAGTATTTTCACCATCTTTAAAGGCAAGATGGTGAACTCATTGGAGTTCTGGCTTTGTGTCTTTTTTCTTCCTCATATATGAATTTCTTGTTGTGTTTTTATGTGTTTACACAAAGTACATTTTGGCTTTAAAAAACTACATGAAAATAAACTTTTGTTTTATAGCACCAGTTTGTTCTTGTTTTTTGAATGCACACCAAATTCATAAAAATATCCTGATACATTCCCAGAATTAGATTCCCTTGGTGTTTTCAGTTGAGCTCAATAATCTAGTATTATGCACTTTTATTTGAGTTACGTTTGCCCCTTAGGGGTCCTGAGACGGATTGGCACGGGTTTAACAAACTGGTGGGACAATCCTTGGGGATATGCTTACGATAGCTAGGATGGTATCTGTGCTGTGTTCAGCAGCAATGCCAGGCTATCCGACACTTCTACTGGGGAAGTAGCACCAGCCCTAATGTAGCATAGCCAACTCCCATTTTGTAATGAAGGATAGATTGTACAGAGTGAGGCGTTACACTCCCACTGCAGAGAAACACACCCAGTTTTTGGAGCCTAAAGCCCACTGGGAATTAATCTTCCAGGCAGCTCATTATAACCTGATATTTGGTCACAGAGGATATGAGAAAACTCTGGATCGAGTTAAAGGTCAATTGTATTGGCCAGGCATTCCAGGAGATGGGTGTCAGAGGTGTGCATCCAGCCTGGATAGCAGTTAGTAAACCAAATGACCATTCCAAAGGGCCTTTGTGTCCTGTTTGAGTGTATTGGTATGGACCTCATTGGGCCTATTTACTGGCATGCACAGGGCTATTGTTTTGTTTTAGTAGATCATACACAATACTCTGAACCAATTAGAATGTAGAGATACTCAGTGACCATTCATCTGACCAATAAAGGAGGCACATTAAATCTAATTGGACTAGTATATACTATGCTGACATTGATGAGCTAGTGGAGCTCAAAAAGACCTTGAAGTCCATGATTCATACATTAATTCAAGAGGGTCGATGCCACTGGGGTTGCTGGCTAGAACCTCTGTTATTTGCAGTGCAGGAGGTGACCCTGGCTTTCATGGGATTTTCTCCATTTGAACTCCTGTTTGTCAGGAAACCTCAGAAACATCATATGTTAAATCGATATTAAGATAGCGATTTGGGTTGGTATGTGGGACTGTAGACTTATATTTATAAAGTTAAATGCTAATTATATGATATGCGAGTAAAAGTAATGTAAGAAGCAGTGCAACAAATTACTTTAGCTTTCGAGTACTTAAGTAAATGTTTTTATTAATATGATACTTATAAATATACTTATTGAATTATTAAGTTTAATCTTCATTTAGAAGTCGTACTGGAGAGTTAGACACTCACACCATCAAATTAAGGAACATGTCTCTTACAAACCTATTTCCTACTAAATAAACAGGAAATATGCTTTTGTGGTTGTCTTATCTTTGGTTTGACTATTTCTACAAGTGTAGTTTAAACAGGAAGTAACATAAACTCAAATATGTATTACCATATCAGATAAAGAACGCAACCTAAGAAAAAAGTGCATAAACGTTTGTGGGAACAAGCAAAATAAAAAGAAAGAGGAATGGCACAAAGCAAGTTTCACAATCATTAAACTGATTATGTTGAAAGACTTTCATGACGGGCTTTTTAAGGCAGGTATGTACACTAAACCTTCCTCTTGCTACAAGAAAAATGAGAAAATGGGAAAGACAGCAACACGACTTTAAACAACCTCTAATTATTCCAGTTATGAAGTAGTAATAGATGAGGTAATAACACAAAGTTTCACTTAATTACCAGTTAACAATATAAACCTAACTTAGCCTACAGTTCCGAACACCAGCACCAATCCCTACCCTGATGAGGACTCACATAGTATTGTTTGGATTTTAACTTATGAACACAAAGCTGAACACAAAAAGTTAAGTTACTTCTAGGAGTATGAACAGGTAAAACCTAAGGCTGCACAACTGCCTGTTCATCACTGCCTTTGTTACCTACTGAAGATCAGCGGCTAGCATGCTCTCAACTTCTTGGCTAGCTTTGTGTTAGCATGTGGTCTGTGCAGATGTTTGCAAAGAGCCCAAGTTACGTTGGCAATTTAATGCAGTTCTTCTGTCCTGGATGCAGTTTGCACTTTTCCATACTTTTGTGCTTTTGTGCAATAAAAATAAAAGTAATCTCCATATCTGTATTCCTCAAAAGCTGTATCACTGTACTGCACCACCAAGTTCCTCCTCCCAAACACAAACTGAAATCAGATGATTGCAGCACAAGTAAACCGAAAGAAAAAAGCATTTTGTTTGCCGATAGCTGCATATAAATCAATATAATTGTAACCGCAAAATAATTACTGAATGTAGTCCATTAACGGGTTACATTGCAGCATTATTGAAAAAATGCAATTCAGTAATGCGGTGTAACATGTTATTTTATAAGCAACTAAAAGATTCCAGAAAGAATGTCATTTGGACAGATGAGACCAAAGTGGGGATTATTGGTGATAATACTCAACACCACATTTGGTGAAAACCAAATCAAAGTCAAAGTCAAAGTCAACTTTATTTGTCAATTCTGCCACATGTACAGGACATACAGAGAATAGAAATTTCGTTACTCTCAAACCCTAGATGAAATAGCAAATGAACATTTAAATATAAGAGAGTGATTAAAAAATGCAAATAAAATAAATTAAAAAGTAAAAATTTAAATAAATACAATACAATTTAACAAGAAAGCTATGCAATATACAATATACAATATTCAGGTAAGGGTAAATGACATTGAGTGTAAACCAGGCAGAGTAGTGCAAATAGGCAAATAGTGCAAATGGAGATTTAGTAATATACGGTAAGAGATAGTATAACAACAAAGTCTTATGAGGTAATGGCAGTCCAATGCTCCACAAAGTGATACAAATACAGCATATAAGCACAAACTCCTCAACTGTCAATCACAGTGGAGGAGCGACTTGAGCTCGCTTTGTAGCCACAGGACCAGGATCCCTTGCACTTATTGAATCAACCATGACCTCCTCTGTATACGGTCAAATGTGAGGCCATCTGTTTGACAGTTAATGTTTGCCTGAAATTTGATCATGCAACAGGGAAATGAACCCATACACCCAAAAACAGCCATGTCCACAAATTTAGGCCGAAATAAAAGAGCGCTGATGCACGAGGTGGGACATTAGTAGTGCACATCCTGTGTCAAAAAATTTTGACTTTGCATGTGTGTGTGTTGGAAGATTAACACAGTCGACACAAATACTTTTCTGTCACACACTTCCTCCAGAGCAGAGTGTGAAAGTTACCTGATCATCTGCCAAAAGTACACCTAAATGAAATAAGCAATGAGAGCGTTTCACTACTTTGTAAATGGTAAATGGCCTGTATTTGTATAGCGCTTTACTTAGTCCCTAAGGTCCCCAAAGCGCTTTACACTACATTCAGTCCTCCACACATTCACACACACATTCACACACTGGTGATGGCAGCTACATTGTAGCCACAGCTGCCCTGGGGTGCACTGACAGAGGTCCTTTAGTTTTCAGTGAGACTTTAATGGCTTAAACAAAAGTTTAAGTTGTGGGGATTTATAGATGAAAAATAAGCAGCCAAACATTAACAAATCATGCAAATGTAAATAGATGTGCATCAGGATCGTTAAGAGGCATCATGACGCACGATTATTTTTCACTTGAGGCCTGCAAGAGATAAACACTCACAGTTAGTTAAAATGGAAAAACAATAATCAACGTGTGATTTAGATCCATCATTTGTGACAATACACAAACTGTTTGTATCAATTATTTTGTACACTATATTTAAGTGTCTGCAAACTTTGTGTGTGCTTCTTTGGAAGCTGCGAGTCTGTTGGTGGTTTGAAACACTCAGATCTCCCTGATAAGAGGCGGAGGTCTGAGATGCCACACCATGCACCACAAGGACTTGTTAAAACACGTCATCAGTTGTGCCTGCATGTGTTCCTGCACTTACCAATAAATAACCAAACACGAATCAACTGATATAGTTTCAACCTGATCAGTGAGCCAGACCACCGGTGAAAATGTCTGTGAAGATCCTCTCCATCACTCTCCTCCTGCTCTCAATGTGTGTGTGCTTCAGCTACTCTGCAGGTAACTATGCTCTCACTTTCTAATGGAAAACAAAAAGAATAAAATACATAAAACTGATCACAGCATGACTTTTTCCAACAATGGCTTCAAGCTATTTGTGATGCTGGGGTACACGTCTAACTTTTTGGCGGTTTTATTGGGTATGACCGCTCTGTAAGGACTTGGTTGATTGGTTAAAATTAACAATAATTAAACTATATATATTTTATTTCCAGTGACATTAGAGAATTATGTTTTATGGGGTGTTGCATGCTCGGCATCATTTGCATCGCCCTTTTGACTGTCATAACTCAAACCTTACTATGGTGGCACAGTGTGCAGTGGTTTCTTTCAAGCTAAATCTGTAGCCAGATCTTGATGCTGTTTTCATGGGGGTTTTTCTGTGAGGGGTGTATACATTGTGACCCATTGGTTAAGTGTGATGGTGTGATCTACAAGCAGGAAATAGTGACACAGAGACACAGAGTATAACATGATATGTTGCAGCTATGGGATAATTCTGTTCAGCGTTCAGCTACCTGCACCTCTTAATTCTGTCTTGTATGATTAAACATTATTAATTTTCAGTATAATCCAGTTTTATTCATATAATATGACATCACAGCAGCAGTCACCTCAAGGTGCTTTAAATTGTGAAGTAAAGATACAATAATACAGATAAAATTATATGACTCCCCATGAGGAAGTAACAGTAAGGAAGTAACCTCCTGCAGAACCAGGGTCAGGGAGGGGCAACCATCTGTAGGGACCTATAGGGTTGAGGGGTAGAAGACAGTACTACAAACATACTGTGAAAGAGATCCAGAGATTTAAAAATGCGTCATTAAACAGAAATTGATGTTTAAACACATAATAAGTGAGACTCTGAAGAAACACTGAGTGCATCATGGGAAGCCACTAACAGCCTAGACTCTGGAAAGTCATGTTTTTCATATAATAACCGTTGCTAGCAAATTAAGCTTAATGTGTTTTCTCATTTTGATCCTCTGGAAAGGAATTTGGTGTGCTGTACTGGAGAATAAAAGCCAGAGCAATCTGAGACTTCTGTTAAAAAGTGTTTATGGAAACTTTCTCAGTGATCCAGGAAACAAACACAAAGGAAACGATCACACACCCTCCATTATAGAAATAATAGAAATGTATATAAAGAGAGAGTATTGACAATATGTGATTCACAACCTCAGAACAATGTTCATGCACTGTTTTTATCAGAGACATTAGAAGACAGAAACATGGTTTATTAGTTTTCATATCCTTTTTTGCCTCTCTGTGACCTTCATTTTCTGTCGAAGTGTAAAAAAAAATGCTTACATTCACATAATTTCAGGTAACATTTGTCTTGTTTTGCGATGTAAGGAGTTTCATCACGTTTTAAACCTGGAGTTAACTTTTGAGTTTCTAATCAGACTTTCTCAGGTCAGATAAATTAGTTTTTAACCTCCTACCTCTCAGGTCCACCTGGTCCTGGAAGTAAACGCCCGTGCTGCGTTGATGTCACCGACATCAATATGAGCCCTGAGGTGGTGGGGGAAACATATCGTGAGCAGGCTGCAAGAGGACACTGTGTGAAGGCTATAATGTAAGTCAGCACACGTTGTCCTACATACAAACATATACAATCTCTATAATTTTCTGTCTTTTATTTCCAGTTTCAACACAGAATATGGACAACTTTGTGCTGATCCGAAAGCTCAGTGGGTCAAAGATCGTAAGTCGTGCTAAAAATAAACACACACAGAAATAAATAATAAAGTATTTACAGAGAAAAACTAAAACTACTGCTTGTCTGTTTTTCCTCTCTAGTCACTGCCAAAATGAGGAAGGAGTGAAGTCTGTCTGCTACATCAGTATTTTCAGCATTTCCATCACCTTTAAAGGCTTATTCAAACCAGAGCGCTTTCTCAGCCTGACTGTTTCAAAACATTTTTTTTTGTAGATTAATTTTTACTGTGGAGTAAACCTGTATTTTATTCACGCTGTTGACTTCATTGTTTTTTAATTGATAATTGGGGTTCAGGTTGCTTTGTCTTTTTTTTTTTTTTTTTTTTTGCTTATTTGTGGATCTCTTTCTTTGCATTGTGTGTTTATGTGAAGAACAATGTGGCTGTGAAAAATAATATAAAAATAAACGTTTAAGCAAATATTTTCCTGCTGTTGTTTCAGTGCCCACCAGACCCTCACAAAATGTCACACACATTGGCGAATGTATTCCACTAGTGCTTTAATTGAGGATGCTCACTGAGTAGACTGTCCAGGTTTTTAATAAACCTTTATCTTTTACCAAAGTTCATGCAGCTGACGAAAGAAAGAAGCAGAATTTTAGCAGATGATATATTACAGCAGTGAGCTTGAACTCTGTGTCAAAGATTCAAGTTGCAGTTATTTATATGTCCTATCACCTTAAATCTTCACTCAAAGACAAGTATCTTTGACAGTGTATATATAGATGTATCATATATAAGAGACAAATATTGTTCCTTTAATTTGTTGGCATTACTAAATTTGGCTCAATGCTTACATATATGTGTAAAAAGCAAATGTACGAGCTGTGATAACTGTGTCTGATAGAATGAAGAGTAGACTGATATATTAAATATTCCTTTATTGGGTGAGAAAATCAGACCATGTCATAACTGCTTTAAGTCATACTGAAAATCCAGATATGTGGAGGTATATGCAGCATGCGAACGCACAACCCTATCCATGAGGTGCAGGAAAAGGTACCTTGACTTTCTGCAATAAACACTTCTGGAACTTTGAACCAATGAGACCAGAGAAGACAGTTTTTAGCTATAATGCACAGCATCACATCTATTGAAACTAAACACAGCGGGTGAGCACAAATAGAGCACAGCAACCACAGGAACAGTATTTCAGGGTCAAATGTGAGGCCATCTGTCAGAAAGTTTATGCTTGGCCTGTTGGGTCATAAACGGGGAAATGAACCCAAGTACCCCAAACAGCCATGCCCTCATATTTAAGCCTAAATAAAAGAAATAGAACGTCTAATGCAGCTATGAGGGGGGAAATTAGCAATGCATACACAAACCATTTAACATGTGATGTATTTAGTCTGTGTTAGAAACTGTTGATCTGTGTGTGTGTGTTGGAAGATAAAGACAGTCGACATGATCACATTTCTGTCACACATTTCCTGCAGAGCAGAGTGTGAAACTTATCTGATCATCTGCCAAAAGTTAACCTAAATAAAATAAACAGTAAAAGTGAGTTCTTTTGTGTTTTCAGGGGTAAAACAGCTTGATGCAAACAAGAAACAATTAAATTTAAATTACGAGCAAAAGTCGTGGGAATTTATAAGAAAAAATAAGCAGCATAAAAGTCAGCCAGTCATGCAAATGTTAATAGATGTACATATAGGCTGTTTAGGGAAACCATGAATCACTGAAGAACAGAAGTCAGTGGGTGATTTAGATTCATCACTCATTACAATGCACAAACCGTTGTTCTCAATCATCAGGCTCTATCATAATCATCACCATATTTGAGTGTCTTTGAACTTCGTGTATATGAGGCTGTTTCTCAGAAAGATCTCAGTGAGGTGTTGATAGGTTGAAATACTGAATTCTTCCTGATAAGAGGGGGAGGTGTGATATGCCACACCCAGCACACAAATACACAGACCTATAATCACACCTCATCAGTTGTGCCTGCATGTGTTCCTGCACTTACCAATAAATAACCAAACACAAATCAACTCGTAGATTTTGACTCTGATCAGTGAGCCAGACCACCGGTGAAAATGACTGTGAAGATCCTCTCCATCACTCTCCTCCTGCTCTCGGTGTGTGTGTGCTGCCACTCCTCTGAAGGTAACTGTGCTCTTACTTTTCTACAGAAAAATGAGGGAAAAAAAGAGATAAAATAGATCATTTGATCGCAGCAATGACTATCTCCAACAATGGCTGCTGCCTGTTTGTGAATAAGGTTCACTTCTGACATTTTGGTGGTTTATTGGGCAGGACCACTGTGTAAAGACCACAAACCTTTACATCAGTCATATTCTGGTATCTGCTCAGTCTATAATTGTGACATTTTTTATCCAGCATTCACACTCGACTTCTACCCACCAAGCATTCCTGGAAGCTGTTTTCTGGGCTAAGTTTTGTTAGTCAGTCATGGCATTTTAAAAGGCGTCCTTTACGTCTACATTTAGAAGAAGTCTTGGAGATTTCCTTTTTTTTTTAAGTACAACATTCACCTGACTTTTGTGTTCGATTGCTGGACTGACTGACAGCCACACCATATCCATTCCCGCTATACTGCTTACCATTAACAATGTTTGTACTATTTATGTTTTCTACTTTTGTTTTCTGTCACTTATGGGGTTATGTCTCACGCTGCGTTGCATGCCAGGCATATGTTGACACTTAAACTATCATAACTGCCAACTTATTAGTGTAGCACAGTTGGTGCAGTGGTTTCCTTCAAACAAATTCACTCTGTAACTACATCTCACTGCTTCATTTTAGTTTTTAGCAAAGTCATCATTTCAGTGGGTTTTTGGAGGGGTGCATACATTGTGACTCATTGCATAAGGCATGAAAGCAGAAAATGAGAGAGACACAGAGAGAGTATAAGATAATATCTTGCAGCTACGGGACAGTATTTTTCACCATTCAGTTATCAGCACATCTGAACTTTGAAATCTATGATTAAACATTTGATATATTAATCATTGTTAATAAATGGAGCTTAATGTTGGTTCCTATTCTCATCCCCTGTAAAAGAAATCAACATGCTTTGTTTGTAAATAATAACAAAAAAAGCAATTTAAGGCAGAATCAGTTTGGATTTGTTTGGTACAGCAGATTTCATCTTCAGAACATAAAGACAATGTTTCCCAACCGTTCATATTTCTATTTGATTCAATTTGGTTAAGAAAATAAATATAAGTAAAAATTCATCCTTGCAAAATTCCAGGAACCAGATTCCAGATGATATCTCCAAATGTTGGATCAAGTCTCGCCTCTGTTAAAATATATTTATGGAAACTTTCTGAGTGATCCTGATAACAGCACAAAGCAAACAGTGACGTACCGTCTGTTATTAACATAAGAACATTGAGAATATGTTCTCTATCATACCAAGACTGTCTCCACTCAGTTACATATTCGATATGTAAGACGTATGACTCCCCTTTGGTCACGGCGTGTGGATATTTCAACGTAATCCACCTTTCTCTATCATATCGAGACTATCTGTCCAGCTTCAGGCTGCTTGGAGACGCGTTCTGATCAAACCATCACTGATTTCATGTCTATGCAGCTATTTCATAGGTATGCTGTGGAGCATGGGCAGGCTAGCCGGAGTTTCTTTAAGAAATATCCACATGCTGCACAAATAGGAGTATGTAATATGCTTTTTTAATCAGAGACATTTCAAGACAGAAACATTCTTTAAAATCTGTGCAAGAGCCCTGCAACAGCTAAACTTAATTCTGGGCCAAAGTTGGATTGGTTTTCATTCATTTTTTCTTTGAATCCCAACGACTATAAAAATCAAAGTTAATTAACATAATGCCAAAACTGCCTAAAAAGTGCTTGAGGGTCCCCAAGTGATGAGAACATTGATTTGTTCCACTTACTTGTTGATTGATTTGGACAAAAAATGCCTGTGCACTGTAACATAATTTCAGGTCACATATTAAAAGTCATCTTCTGTTTAGTGATGTAAGACAAATCAGTTTTTAACCTTTTATCTCTCAGATACTCAAGTCCGTGGACCTGGAAGAATCCGCCCGTGCTGCGTTGGCGTCGACAAAGACAATATGACTGCTGAGGTGGTGGGAGAAACATATCGTGAGCAGGCTGCAAGAGGACACTGTGTGAAGGCTATAATGTAAGTCAGCACACGTTGTCCTACATACAAACATATACAATCTCTATAATTTTCTGTCTTTTATTTCCAGTTTCAACACAGAATATGGACAACTTTGTGCTGATCCGAAAGCTCAGTGGGTCAAAGATCGTAAGTCGTGCTAAAAATAAACACACACAGAAATAAATAATAAAGTATTTACAGAGAAAAACTAAAACTACTGCTTGTCTGTTTTTCCTCTCTAGTCACTGCCAAAATGAGGAAGGAGTGAAGTCTGTCTGCTACATCAGTATTTTCAGCATTTCCATCACCTTTAAAGGCTTATTCAAACCAGAGCGCTTTCTCAGCCTGACTGTTTCAAAACATTTTTTTTTGTAGATTAATTTTTACTGTGGAGTAAACCTGTATTTTATTCACGCTGTTGACTTCATTGTTTTTTAATTGATAATTGGGGTTCAGGTTGCTTTGTCTTTTTTTTTGTTTTTCCTTATTTGTGGATCTCTTTCTTTGCATTGTGTGTTTATGTGAAGAACAATGTGGCTGTGAAAAATAATATAAAAATAAACTTTTAAGCAAATATTTTCCTGCTGTTGTTTCAGTGCCCACCAGACCCTCACAAAATGTCACACACATCGCTGAATGTATTCCACTAGTGCTTTAATTGAGGATGCTCACTGAGTAGACTGTCCAGGTTTTTAATAAACCTTTATCTTTTACCAAAGTTCATGCAGCTGACGAAAGAAAGAAGCAGAATTTTAGCAGATGATATATTACAGCAGTGAGCTTGAACTCTGTGTCAAAGATTCAAGTTGCAGTTATTTATATGTCCTATCACCTTAAATCTTCACTCAAAGACAAGTATCTTTGACAGTGTATATATAGATGTATCATATATAAGAGACAAATATTGTTCCTTTAATTTGTTGGCATTACTAAATTTGGCTCAATGCTTACATATATGTGTAAAAAGCAAATGTACGAGCTGTGATAACTGTGTCTGATAGAATGAAGAGTAGACTGATATATTAAATATTCCTTTATTGGGTGAGAAAATCAGACCATGTCATAACTGCTTTAAGTCATACTGAAAATCCAGATATGTGGAGGTATATGCAGCATGCGAACGCACAACCCTATCCATGAGGTGCAGGAAAAGGTACCTTGACTTTCTGCAATAAACACTTCTGGAACTTTGAACCAATGAGACCAGAGAAGACAGTTTTTAGCTATAATGCACAGCATCACATCTATTGAAACTAAACACAGCAGGTGAGCACAAATAGAGCACAGCAACCACAGGAACAGTATTTCAGGGTCAAATGTGAGGCCATCTGTCAGAAAGTTTATGCTTGGCCTGTTGGGTCATAAACGGGGAAATGAACCCAAGTACCCCAAACAGCCATGCCCTCATATTTAAGCCTAAATAAAAGAAATAGAACGTCTAATGCAGCTATGAGGGGGGAAATTAGCAATGCATACACAAACCATTTAACATGTGATGTATTTAGTCTGTGTTAGAAACTGTTGATCTGTGTGTGTGTGTGTTGGAAGATAAAGACAGTCGACATGATCACATTTCTGCCACACATTTCCTGCAGAGCAGAGTGTGAAACTTATCTGATCATCTGCCAAAAGTCAACCTAAATAAAATAAACAGTAAAAGTGAGTTCTTTTGTGTTTTCAGGGGTAAAACAGCTTGATGCAAACAAGAAACAATTAAATTTAAATTACGAGCAAAAGTCGTGGGAATTTATAAGAAAAAATAAGCAGCATAAAAGTCAGCCAGTCATGCAAATGTTAATAGATGTACATATAGGCTGTTTAGGGAAACCATGAATCACTGAAGAACAGAAGTCAGTGGGTGATTTAGATTCGTCACTCATTACAATGCACAAACCGTTGTTCTCAATCATCAGGCTCTATCATAATCATCACCATATTTGAGTGTCTTTGAACTTCGTGTATATGAGGCTGTTTCTCAGAAAGATCTCAGTGAGGTGTTGATAGGTTGAAATACTGAATTCTTCCTGATAAGAGGGGGAGGTGTGATATGCCACACCCAGCACACAAATACACAGACCTATAATCACACCTCATCAGTTGTGCCTGCATGTGTTCCTGCACTTACCAATAAATAGCCAAACACAAATCAACTCGTAGATTTTGACTCTGATCAGTGAGCCAGACCACCGGTGAAAATGACTGTGAAGATCCTCTCCATCACTCTCCTCCTGCTCTCGGTGTGTGTGTGCTGCCACTCCTCTGAAGGTAACTGTGCTCTTACTTTTCTACAGAAAAATGAGGGGAAAAAAGAGATAAAATAGATCATTTGATCGCAGCAATGACTATCTCCAACAATGGCTGCTGCCTGTTTGTGAATAAGGTTCACTTCTGACATTTTGGTGGTTTATTGGGCAGGACCACTGTGTAAAGACCACAAACCTTTACATCAGTCATATTCTGGTATCTGCTCAGTCTATAATTGTGACATTTTTTATCCAGCATTCACACTCGACTTCTACCCACCAAGCATTCCTGGAAGCTGTTTTCTGGGCTAAGTTTTGTTAGTCAGTCATGGCATTTTAAAAGGCGTCCTTTACGTCTACATTTAGAAGAAGTCTTGGAGATTTCCTTTTTTTTTTAAGTACAACATTCACCTGACTTTTGTGTTCGATTGCTGGACTGACTGACAGCCACACCATATCCATTCCCGCTATACTGCTTACCATTAACAATGTTTGTACTATTTATGTTTTCTACTTTTGTTTTCTGTCACTTATGGGGTTATGTCTCACGCTGCGTTGCATGCCAGGCATATGTTGACACTTAAACTATCATAACTGCCAACTTATTAGTGTAGCACAGTTGGTGCAGTGGTTTCCTTCAAACAAATTCACTCTGTAACTACATCTCACTGCTTCATTTTAGTTTTTAGCAAAGTCATCATTTCAGTGGGTTTTTGGAGGGGTGCATACATTGTGACTCATTGCATAAGGCATGAAAGCAGAAAATGAGAGAGACACAGAGAGAGTATAAGATAATATCTTGCAGCTACGGGACAGTATTTTTCACCATTCAGTTATCAGCACATCTGAACTTTGAAATCTATGATTAAACATTTGATATATTAATCATTGTTAATAAATGGAGCTTAATGTTGGTTCCTATTCTCATCCCCTGTAAAAGAAATCAACATGCTTTGTTTGCAAATAATAACAAAAAAAGCAATTTAAGGCAGAATCAGTTTGGATTTGTTTGGTACAGCAGATTTCATCTTCAGAACATAAAGACAATGTTTCCCAACCGTTCATATTTCTATTTGATTCAATTTGGTTAAGAAAATAAATATAAGTAAAAATTCATCCTTGCAAAATTCCAGGAACCAGATTCCAGATGATATCTCCAAATGTTGGATCAAGTCTCGCCTCTGTTAAAATATATTTATGGAAACTTTCTGAGTGATCCTGATAACAGCACAAAGCAAACAGTGACGTACCGTCTGTTATTAACATAAGAACATTGAGAATATGTTCTCTATCATACCAAGACTGTCTCCACTCAGTTACATATTCGATATGTAAGACGTATGACTCCCCTTTGGTCACGGCGTGTGGATATTTCAACGTAATCCACCTTTCTCTATCATATCGAGACTATCTGTCCAGCTTCAGGCTGCTTGGAGACGCGTTCTGATCAAACCATCACTGATTTCATGTCTATGCAGCTATTTCATAGGTATGCTGTGGAGCATGGGCAGGCTAGCCGGAGTTTCTTTAAGAAATATCCACATGCTGCACAAATAGGAGTATGTAATATGCTTTTTTAATCAGAGACATTTCAAGACAGAAACATTCTTTAAAATCTGTGCAAGAGCCCTGCAACAGCTAAACTTAATTCTGGGCCAAAGTTGGATTGGTTTTCATTCATTTTTTCTTTGAATCCCAACGACTATAAAAATCAAAGTTAATTAACATAATGCCAAAACTGCCTAAAAAGTGCTTGAGGGTCCCCAAGTGATGAGAACATTGATTTGTTCCACTTACTTGTTGATTGATTTGGACAAAAAATGCCTGTGCACTGTAACATAATTTCAGGTCACATATTAAAAGTCATCTTCTGTTTAGTGATGTAAGACAAATCAGTTTTTAACCTTTTATCTCTCAGATACTCAAGTCCGTGGACCTGGAAGAATCCGCCCGTGCTGCGTTGGCGTCGACAAAGACAATATGACTGCTGAGGTGGTGGGAGAAACATATCGTGAGCAGGCTGCAAGAGGACACTGTGTGAAGGCTATAATGTAAGTCAGCACACGTTGTCCTACATACAAACATATACAATCTCTATAATTTTCTGTCTTTTATTTCCAGTTTCAACACAGAATATGGACAACTTTGTGCTGATCCGAAAGCTCAGTGGGTCAAAGATCGTAAGTCGTGCTAAAAATAAACACACACAGAAATAAATAATAAAGTATTTACAGAGAAAAACTAAAACTACTGCTTGTCTGTTTTTCCTCTCTAGTCACTGCCAAAATGAGGAAGGAGTGAAGTCTGTCTGCTACATCAGTATTTTCAGCATTTCCATCACCTTTAAAGGCTTATTCAAACCAGAGCGCTTTCTCAGCCTGACTGTTTCAAAACATTTTTTTTTGTAGATTAATTTTTACTGTGGAGTAAACCTGTATTTTATTCACGCTGTTGACTTCATTGTTTTTTAATTGATAATTGGGGTTCAGGTTGCTTTGTCTTTTTTTTTGTTTTTGCTTATTTGTGGATCTCTTTCTTTGCATTGTGTGTTTATGTGAAGAACAATGTGGCTGTGAAAAATAATATAAAAATAAACTTTTAAGCAAATATTTTCCTGCTGTTGTTTCAGTGCCCACCAGACCCTCACAAAATGTCACACACATCGCTGAATGTATTCCACTAGTGCTTTAATTGAGGATGCTCACTGAGTAGACTGTCCAGGTTTTTAATAAACCTTTATCTTTTACCAAAGTTCATGCAGCTGACGAAAGAAAGAAGCAGAATTTTAGCAGATGATATATTACAGCAGTGAGCTTGAACTCTGTGTCAAAGATTCAAGTTGCAGTTATTTATATGTCCTATCACCTTAAATCTTCACTCAAAGACAAGTATCTTTGACAGTGTATATATAGATGTATCATATATAAGAGACAAATATTGTTCCTTTAATTTGTTGGCATTACTAAATTTGGCTCAATGCTTACATATATGTGTAAAAAGCAAATGTACGAGCTGTGATAACTGTGTCTGATAGAATGAAGAGTAGACTGATATATTAAATATCCCTTTATTGGGTGAGAAAATCAGACCATGTCATAACTGCTTTAAGTCATACTGAAAATCCAGATATGTGGAGGTATATGCAGCATGCGAACGCACAACCCTATCCATGAGGTGCAGGAAAAGGTACCTTGACTTTCTGCAATAAACACTTCTGGAACTTTGAACCAATGAGACCAGAGAAGACAGTTTTTAGCTATAATGCACAGCATCACATCTATTGAAACTAAACACAGCAGGTGAGCACAAATAGAGCACAGCAACCACAGGAACAGTATTTCAGGGTCAAATGTGAGGCCATCTGTCAGAAAGTTTATGCTTGGCCTGTTGGGTCATAAACGGGGAAATGAACCCAAGTACCCCAAACAGCCATGCCCTCATATTTAAGCCTAAATAAAAGAAATAGAACGTCTAATGCAGCTATGAGGGGGGAAATTAGCAATGCATACACAAACCATTTAACATGTGATGTATTTAGTCTGTGTTAGAAACTGTTGATCTGTGTGTGTGTGTTGGAAGATAAAGACAGTCGACATGATCACATTTCTGTCACACATTTCCTGCAGAGCAGAGTGTGAAACTTATCTGATCATCTGCCAAAAGTTAACATAAATAAAATAAACAGTAAAAGTGAGTTCTTTTGTGTTTTCAGGGGTAAAACAGCTTGATGCAAACAAGAAACAATTAAATTTAAATTACGAGCAAAAGTCGTGGGAATTTATAAGAAAAAATAAGCAGCATAAAAGTCAGCCAGTCATGCAAATGTTAATAGATGTACATATAGGCTGTTTAGGGAAACCATGAATCACTGAAGAACAGAAGTCAGTGGGTGATTTAGATTCATCTCTCATTACAATGCACAAACCGTTGTTCTCAATCATCAGGCTCTATCATAATCATCACCATATTTGAGTGTCTTTGAACTTCGTGTATATGAGGCTGTTTCTCAGAAAGATCTCAGTGAGGTGTTGATAGGTTGAAATACTGAATTCTTCCTGATAAGAGGGGGAGGTGTGATATGCCACACCCAGCACACAAATACACAGACCTATAATCACACCTCATCAGTTGTGCCTGCATGTGTTCCTGCACTTACCAATAAATAACCAAACACAAATCAACTCGTAGATTTTGACTCTGATCAGTGAGCCAGACCACTGGTGAAAATGACTGTGAAGATCCTCTCCATCACTCTCCTCCTGCTCTCGGTGTGTGTGTGCTGCCACTCCTCTGAAGGTAACTGTGCTCTTACTTTTCTACAGAAAAATGAGGGGAAAAAAGAGATAAAATAGATCATTTGATCGCAGCAATGACTATCTCCAACAATGGCTGCTGCCTGTTTGTGAATAAGGTTCACTTCTGACATTTTGGTGTTTTATTGGGCAGGACCACTGTGTAAAGACCACAAACCTTTACATCAGTCATATTCTGGTATCTGCTCAGTCTATAATTGTGACATTTTTTATCCAGCATTCACACTCGACTTCTACCCACCAAGCATTCCTGGAAGCTGTTTTCTGGGCTAAGTTTCATTAGTCAGTCATGGCATTTTAAAAGGCGTCCTTTACATCGACATTTAGAAGAAGTCTTGGAGATTTCCTTTTTTTTTAAGTACAACATTCACCTGACTTTTGTGTTCGATTGCTGGACTGACTGACAGCCACACCATATCCATTCCCGCTATACTGCTTACCATTAACAATGTTTGTACTATTTATGTTTTCTACTTTTGTTTTCTGTCACTTATGGGGTTATGTCTCACGCTGCGTTGCATACCAGGCATATGTTGACACTTAAACTATCATAACTGCCAACTTATTAGTGTAGCACAGTTGGTGCAGTGGTTTCCTTCAAACAAATTCACTCTGTAACTACATCTCACTGCTTCATTTTAGTTTTTAGCAAAGTCATCATTTCAGTGGGTTTTTGGAGGGGTGCATACATTGTGACTCATTGCATAAGGCATGAAAGCAGAAAATGAGAGAGACACAGAGAGAGTATAAGATAATATCTTGCAGCTACGGGACAGTATTTTTCACCATTCAGTTATCAGCACATCTGAACTTTGAAATCTATGATTAAACATTTGATATATTAATCATTGTTAATAAATGGAGCTTAATGTTGGTTCCTATTCTCATCCCCTGTAAAAGAAATCAACATGCTTTGTTTGCAAATAATAACAAAAAAAGCAATTTAAGGCAGAATCAGTTTGGATTTGTTTGGTACAGCAGATTTCATCTTCAGAACATAAAGACAATGTTTCCCAACCGTTCATATTTCTATTTGATTCAATTTGGTTAAGAAAATAAATATAAGTAAAAATTCATCCTTGCAAAATTCCAGGAACCAGATTCCAGATGATATCTCCAAATGTTGGATCAAGTCTCGCCTCTGTTAAAATATATTTATGGAAACTTTCTGAGTGATCCTGATAACAGCACAAAGCAAACAGTGACGTACCGTCTGTTATTAACATAAGAACATTGAGAATATGTTCTCTATCATACCAAGACTGTCTCCACTCAGTTACATATTCGATATGTAAGACGTATGACTCCCCTTTGGTCACGGCGTGTGGATATTTCAACGTAATCCACCTTTCTCTATCATATCGAGACTATCTGTCCAGCTTCAGGCTGCTTGGAGACGCGTTCTGATCAAACCATCACTGATTTCATGTCTATGCAGCTATTTCATAGGTATGCTGTGGAGCATGGGCAGGCTAGCCGGAGTTTCTTTAAGAAATATCCACATGCTGCACAAATAGGAGTATGTAATATGCTTTTTTAATCAGAGACATTTCAAGACAGAAACATTCTTTAAAATCTGTGCAAGAGCCCTGCAACAGCTAAACTTAATTCTGGGCCAAAGTTGGATTGGTTTTCATTCATTTTTTCTTTGAATCCCAACGACTATAAAAATCAAAGTTAATTAACATAATGCCAAAACTGCCTAAAAAGTGCTTGAGGGTCCCCAAGTGATGAGAACATTGATTTGTTCCACTTACTTGTTGATTGATTTGGACAAAAAAATGCCTGTGCACTGTAACATAATTTCAGGTCACATATTAAAAGTCATCTTCTGTTTAGTGATATAAGACAAATCAGTTTTTAACCTTTTATCTCTCAGATACTCGAGTCCGTGGACCTGGAAGAATCCGCCCGTGCTGCGTTGGCGTCGACAAAGACAATATGACTGCTGAGGTGGTGGGAGAAACATATCGTGAGCAGGCTGCAAGAGGACACTGTGTGAAGGCTATAATGTAAGTCAGCACTTGTTGTCCTACATACAAACATATACAATCTCTATAATTTTCTGTCTTTTATTTCCAGTTTTAACACAAAAAAGGGACAACTTTGTGCTGATCCAAAAGCTCAGTGGGTCAAAGATCGTAAGTCGTGCTAAAAGAAACACACAGAAATAAATGCAAAGTATTTACAGAGAAAAACTGAAGCTGCTGCTTGTCTGTTTTTCCTCTCTAGTCACTGCCAAAATGAGGAAGGTGTGAAGTCTGTCTGCTGCATCAGTATTTTCATCACCTTTGAAGGCTTATTCAAACCAGAGCGCTTTCTCAGCCTGACTGTTTTAAAACATTAATTGATCAGGTTTTATTTGTCTTTTGTTTTTTGTGGGTTTTTTTTCTTATTTGTGAATCTCTTTCTGTGCATTATGTGTTTATGTGAAGCACAATGTGGCTGTGAAAAACAATACAAAAATAAACTTTTGTATTATTGAGCAAATATTTTCCTGCTGTTGTTTGAATCGCCTATTGCATTCCACTTGTGTTTCAACTGAGGATGCTCGCTGAGCAACACTGTCCAGGTTTTTTATAAAACTTTTACCCAAGTTCATGCGGCCCACGATGAACATAAGTGGGTCGGCCCAGTGAAAAATCTTATTATATGAAAAAAGCACAATGAAAAACTTCATCTCAGTTTGCCAGTATGTTAAAGAAATACTCCTTTATCAATAAAATGTATCAGCACAATTCTCCAGACAGAAAAGTTTTGTTATTTCACAGAAAATATCTTATTTTTTTCTCTTTTTTTGTTCCTCTGGACCCATTGTGAAAAAGAAATTTCTATAGTAGTCTTTTCTTTAAATGTTTGTCTGCTTCTTTTTTTTTTTTTTTTTTTTTTTGAACTTTTAATTGCAGAGCAGGAAAACAGCAGTCACCAGCATATACATACACAGGACAAAGATGCATCTACATGTATAGCAGGACGTGGGAGGCAGAAAGAGAAAGCCAACAGCAATATTAATAAACAATGAAAAAGGTTAACAATCGTCCCTTTGTTGCCAGGCTAAATCCCGTAAGCCCGATTTCAACCTCTGAGCAGAAGGAGTGTTCAGGTGGGCCAAAAAAGGGTCCCATATGCGATAGAAAAGGAAAGGTTTGTCCTTAAGTGCTGTAGAGAAGGCTTCCATTGGCATGATACATATCACAGACTGTAGCCACTGGTTGACAGATGGGGCCTTATCAGAAATCCACAGTACCATAATGCACTTTCGAGCGTAGTGCAGCAGTATGTGAAGGAGATCTTTGCTGCGAAAGCCGGCAGGTAGCTCATCGTTCAGTCCTAACAGGCAAGTCCTTGGACCCAGATGCAGTCGGCAATTAAATATAGTACATAGCTTGTCTATAAGTGATCTCCAAAACTGTAGAATAACAGGGCAGCTCCACAGACAATGAAAAAAGGAACCAACAGCAGACTGACATTTGTTACAGAGATTAGGCAAAGCTGGATACATTATGTGTCTCTTCTCGGGTGTAATATAAAGCCTATTTATAAGTTTAAACTGCCTTTCCCAAATAGAATTAGATGCCAAGGCTTTAAAAGGACGACAACACAACTCATCCCAAGCTTCAGCATCTATAGCGCCTACGTCTGATTCCCATTGGCCCTTGATTTTGTTAGAGTTATCCATTCTAAGATCAGAGAGAATGTTATAAATCTTTTTAGTGATACATTTTAGTTGGGTAGTTTTTACCATGAGTGATTCTATAGGAGAAAGACCAAACCCTCCATTCAAATCCTTCAATTTAGAAGTAATATAGTGCTTTACCTGAAAGTACTTCAAAAAATCCTTATTGGTCAGACCAAACTTGCTTTTCAGTTGATTAAAAGTAAGAAGAGAGTTCTCATGAACAAGATCACCCACTGTATTAATCCCTTTTTGAGACCAGTCCGCAAAACCAGCCTGAAGACCAGGTAAGAAGTCAGGGTTTTCATGAATAGGAGTAAGAAGGGAGAAACAATTATAATATCCTTCCAGGCGCCTGACTTTGCGCCAAATAACGAGCATATTCTTTAGCACCATATTATCTTGTGTTAGAACTGTGGCTTTACCTGAGGAAATATATAGCAGGTTCCGCAATGGAATGCCCTTTAAAGAAGCGGACTCAGCGCTGAGGTAAATGGAATCCGGATCGTCCATAAACCATTCTGTAAGAAATTTAAACTGTGCAGCCAAGAGGTATTGTGGGAAGGAGGGAGCGGCAAGACCGCCTTTCTGAACAGGCAAACACAGAAAACTGTATCTCAGCCTAGGTCTTTTCTTACGCCATATAAAAGAAATAATTGAACCATTTAATTTTGACAAAACCTTTTTGGACAGAGCAAGCGGTAACATCTGGAATAAATACAAGAGGCGAGGGAGGATATTCATCTTGACCAGATGAATACGACCTAAGAGAGACAGAGGGAGGCTGCACCACCTACCCAAATCGCGATTGATGGTCTGAATTAAAGGGGTGTAGTTCAGACTATACATTTCTTTTAGATTCGGTGAAATCTTTACCCCTAAATAAGTGAAACCGGAGGGAGACCAACGAAAAGGCTGAGAAATGTTTGGATCAACCTCATTTAGAACAGAGAGGGGCATAGCCTCACTTTTAGAAAAATTGATCTTGTAGCCTGAGAAGGAGCCGTATTGGGAAATTAACGCAACTAATCTAGGAATTGAGTGAGCAGGAGAATTTAGAAAAATTAAGACGTCATCTGCATAAAGTGAAATCTTATGTTGAGAATTGTTCAAACCGAGTCCTTCAATAGCAGCATCCTTCCTAATGGCTGTGGCAAGGGGTTCCATAGCCAGGGCGAATAACAAAGGGCTCAGCGGACAGCCCTGTCGACTGCCACGTTCAATACTGAAATTGTCTGACCTATAACCATTGGTAATCACTGCCGAAAGAGGGGAAGTATAAAGGATCTGGATCCATTTAACGAAGTTGTCACCTAAACCAAATTCTTGAAGTGTGAAAAGAAGAAACGGCCATTCCAGACGGTCAAAGGCCTTTTCAGCGTCAAGTGAGATGACTAGAGCCTCAGGGTTAAACAAAGATGAGTGCTGAATAATGTTAAGTAGGCGCCTCACGCTATGTGTGGAATACCGCCCTCGTATAAAACCAGTTTGATCATTCTCAACGATCGAAGGTAGTATTGGCTCAAGACGTACAGCCAGGACCTTAGCAAGTATCTTCAAATCAAGATTTAAAACAGATATAGGCCTATAGGAGGCGCATTCTTCTGGAGGTTTCCCCTTCTTCAGAATTAGCGAAATATTAGCCTCCATTAAGGAGGGGGGGAGAGTGCCTGCCTCAAAAGAGGACAGAAGCATCTTATACAGTGGGGAAGTCAGAATCTTACTAAATTTCTTAAAGAATTCCCCCGTGAACCCGTCTGGACCCGGGGCTTTGTTATTTGGAAGCATCTGAATAACTTTCAAAATTTCACTTTGCGTTATAGGTTTACATAAATCATCCCTTTGGATTTCAGTAACTTTAGGTAAATTTAGTCCTAAGAAGAAGTGATGCATACCTTGTTCCAATGTTGGTTTAAACTGGGAGGTATATAACTGCTTATAAAAAGTTTTAAAAGTATCATTAATAATTAAATTGTCATATTTAGGTAAACCAGATGAGTCTCTAACACATGGGATATTACAACCAGCACCCTTATTATGAAGAAGATTGGCCAGATAGCGGTTAGGTTTATTAGCAAACTCATATAACCTCTGCCTCATGAAGAAAAGAGATTTCTCAGCCTTTCTTGTCAATAGTGCCTCCAAAGCTGTTTTAACCACCTGAATTTCATTCCTTAATTGCTCTGAAGGTGATTCATTATGTTTAGCTTGCAGTTCGTGCAATTCCAGTTCCAATTTCCGTTGTTCCATCTGATTTTTCCGCTTCAGGCCTGCTGAATATGATATAATCAGTCCACGGGTGTAAGCCTTCAAGGTGTCCCAAAGCAGGCCTGGAGAAACTTCAGGGGTTGCATTGACCTTTAAAAAATGTTCAAGCTGATCATTTAAAAATATTTCGAATTTTGGGTCGTGAATCAAAAAATTGTTAAATCTCCAGGTATGAGACCGAGGGACAGGATTTAGATCACTTAGCTGAACAAAAACCGGCGCATGATCTGAAATAATAATATCGCCTATTGTACATCTCAAAATGTTTCCCAGTGATCGCTTGGGGGTGAAAACGAGATCGATCCTACTACTTGTTCTATGAACACCGGAAAAAAAAGTAAATTCTTTATCGTTAGGATGAAGAGTCCGCCAGGTATCAACCAGATCAAGTTCGTTACAAGTATCTAAAAGTGCTTTGGCCCTTGTAGACATTTGAATTTGTTTAGGAGGGGATCTGTCCTTAGTTGTAGAAAAATAACAGTTAAAATCACCGGCTATCACAGAATTATCACAAACCCAATCAGAAAAGGAAGAGAAAGTATGAGCAATAAAGTCGTTAGACTGTACTGGCGGAAAGTAAATATTCAGAAACGACACCGCCTGACCACCTAGGGTGCCTTTTAAGGAAACATATCTACCAGACTTATCACAAATTGTTTGGTCAACTGTCAGCGGTAGGTGTTTATGTATTAAAACGGCTACACCGCGGCTCTTACTCGTAAAGGAGGAACTAAAAACTTGACCGACCCAATCACGTTTCAGTTTTAGATGCTCCTGAGGAGACAGGTGAGTTTCTTGCAACAAGGCAACATGTACATTCTCCCTCTTAAGAAAGCTCAATATTTTTTTCCGTTTAACAGGGTTATGTATACCTCCTACATTCCAGGAACAAACATTCAACATTGAATTATCACTTATCATACAACATTTTAAATAAGCATGGAACCACGCTCAGGTGACCAAAGCATAGCTGATATGTAGGGCTCCCAAACACTGCTCTACAACACCAGTGGCAAGTAAAATACACATAGAAAAACAAACGTCCTGCTCTGCTAACAATTAACAGAAAACTATTTATAAGAAACAGAACCGTCAAGAAACCAGTGAGTATGGAGGTCAGACAAAGGTCTTCAACGCCCAGCAGGGGGCGCAAGCAAACTTTCCAACTTGGACATAGAAAGATGCTGGACCAGAGTACGAGTCTTTTCTTAATCAGTAACGTGAAACAGTTGCCCGCCCGCAGCTAAAACAAGAATTCGGATTATAAATGGCTAAATAAAATAGTCTATGTGTATGGGGTTATTATCTCCGCACAGACCCGAAAAGAAAAAAAAAGGAACCAAACAGAAAAAATAACAATAATAATAAACAGGAAAAAAAAAAAAAAAAAAAAAAAAAAAGGAGGAGGAGGAGACGAGGGATTGGCGAATGCCTCAGGTATGGGACAGGAGCACAGATCAACAGTCCACTGGAGCCACCGAGGATGAGCGCGGCCCCGACCCTTGAGGTACGTTATCCAGGTAAGCTGAGACTGCTTCTGGAGATCTAAAAGATTTCTCCTGGCCATCGATCTTGATCCTAAGGACAGCCGGGTACATCATAGCGAAGGGGACACCCATCTCCCTAAGGCGTTGTTTGACGTGGTAGAATCCCTGGCGTTTCTTCAGAACAGCGGCGGAGAAGTCCTCGAATATCATAATAGGAATGCCATTATGAAATAAGGACTGCTTCCTCCTAGCCGCTTGCATGATCCGTGCTTTATCCTGGAAGTTGTGGAGCTTTATGATGACCGCGCGGGGCCGCTGGGCACTGGAAGGGAGGCGTGCAAGCACCCGGTGGCAGCGATCGATTTTAACAGCGCCGCCCTTGAAACTCACAGCCACCAACTCCGGTAACCACGTTTTGAAAAAAGACACAGGGTTGGTACCTTCACTGCCTTCGGGTAGCCCAATAACACGTATGTTACACCGTCGGCTCCTGTTCTCCAAGTCATCAATCTTATCCAAAGCGGCCTCCAGCTTAAGCTCCACTTCAGAAATCTTGGCGCCATATCCCGCTGTAACATCTTCCTGCGTTGATATACGTGCCTCTGCCTCCTTCATTTTAACATCCAATGCAGAGATGTTAGCTGCGCATGTTTCCAGTCTTTTCAGAACTGGATCAATCTTCTTCTCAAAGGAGGCCTCCACCGCCCTCAGCACCTCCGCCGATATCCTCTCCACCAATTTGTCGACGTCCATTCGGTCGAGAAGTGGGGGCGACTGGGCCTCCGCCATAACCGCTACAGCATGATCGCTGAGCGGAGGGTGATTTTCTCCGGATTTGCCCGGTTTCGACCCAAGGTTGAGCTTCTTCTGGGTGCTTGGCATCGTACGAAGTTTAAAAGTCGAAATAAACAGAGACTTTAACCAAACAAGACATATAAAGGCCTAAACAAATGCCAAGCTGCGGGAGCGGGCGAGAAACACAGCTACTCCGCCATTGACGTCACGTGACCCCCCCCGTTTGTCTGCTTCTTAACTACTTTGATGTAGCATGAACGGCCATGGGCAGGTCTGTGACAGAAGACCTGGAATTTTTGTTGTGCAGACTCTTCCTCTGGGACTCATGTTGAAGATCATGGGATCGAACATTTAAACTGAGGGGTGTTACAGCCCAAAGCTGCTGGGCCCCTTCCTTTGGTTAATCGTTTTTGTTATAATTAGCTTACGCAGCCCCCTCCTGGAGATGGCTGGACCTTCTCAGGCTGCCTTCCTAACCCAACTGCTCCAACCACAGCAGAGCTACTTATAAACTCACCTTTCTATCAGTTTCATTTTGTTTAACTGCATATTCTATCCCTGAGATATCTCCATATAAGAAAATGAAGTCGAATTTTAGAATTTTAGCAGACAGCAAGATATATACCAGGCAACCAAGCTCTCCTCATCACAGAAACTTGCTCACACAGCACACTATAAGACACAGGGCTAAATGTCCAACTTGCTTGGAAGCTGGAAGTTGGTCGGGCTGCTGGTCTGGACGGGTCCCAATTTATAGCCTCATTTAGTTTTCCACCAATGTTCAGCCTCCACCTGCAGCTTACACAAGCGCAAACAACACAGAGAAAGAACAGCACCACCCTCAGGTGTGAGGAACTCAAACAACACATGACCTAGGTCATAACAGATGACACAAAACTTTTTTGTCAGTAACATATCTGAAGTCATTCTACTCTGCAAGGCCATCAAAGAACTAACATGCAGTTGTTAGTTGCTTGAAGTTTGGGAGGGTGAACATCTTAAGAGGCATGATCAGGTAAACTACAGCACAGATTCTTTTCCATACAGGGGAGAGTTTAGCTCTTTGCTTTCAATCACTGCAAAACCACCACATGTCAGCCCTTCTGGTGGTATGGTTAACAAACCAGTCCTTGTGGTGAAGGCTACTGCCTTGTGTCACATCATAGATGTACCAGCTTAAGCCATGCAGTCCCGACATTGCCGATTCCTGTAAAAACAGGTGCTATTACTTGGATAGTATTTAGCATTTGGAGGGGTTTGTGGTTATTTATTGCTAAGTGCAGGAACATCCGAAGGCAGGGCTAATGCTATTTTTTATAGGTCTGTGTAGTTCAGTGTGCATCCACCCCTTATCAGTGAGACTTTAATATTTTCAAACCACCAACATCATGCTGAGAGTGGGTTTCAAGTAAGATATTTGTATATTATTCATATCGCCATATAGCCCAATTCACCTGTGCAGGGGCTCAGCTGGTTTGGTGGACGGAAGGATCGGCCTGGTGTAACTGGCTCCCGATGTGGACGTAACCAATAAAGGACGACGGAAGAGCCGCAGCATTTGTGGGGTGTGGAAAACTTTCTGTGCACTTGCCCCAGATGGAGCAGCCACAGCCATAGCCAGTTAGTTTTTCGGGCATGTGTGTGAAGCGCCGAGTGTATTGAAGAAGAGTTCTTGTTATTGCAATTATTAGTTAGGACTTGAGAGTCTTTGTATTTTTTTATTCATTATTTATGTTAATCAGAATCAGAATCAAAGAAACTTTATTTATCCCCAAGGGGCAATTAAGATACAACAGAGCAGCATGACATAAAAAATAAGGTCAGGGCATAAACAGGTAATAAGAGATAAAAAATACTTAAATTATACAGTATATACACCGTTTTAAAATTAAAGTGACTGAATAAGTGAACAAATAACTGTAGTGACTAAAAGTGAATACCGTATTTCCCGGACTACAGAGCGCACCTGAATATTAGCCGCACAAGCTAAAATCAGGGGAAAATCCTGTTTTGTACATACCTTAGCCGCACCTGACTAAAAGCCGCAGGTGTTTCAATGTTGACTCATCATATGTAAGAGAATGTGCACAAAGAGAATTGTCAGGAAAGAGACGGCTGTTTGGAGACATCACTTTTATTAATATTTTGAAAAACAAGTTATGGGTACATATTTGCATAACTTTTTAGGTATATGTAAAAGTAGCGGTAATTACAAGTACGAAACATGTACTGTGCTTCATAAATGAGTAACAAATGTAGTACATAATAACCTACAGCACACCAGAAAAATAGATTCGGCCTACCTTTTAGGCTCAGGTGCAGTGACACGGCTTTAACAAGAAGAAAAGTCAGTCATTCACCACCATCTTCCTGCGCACTAAAACCACCAAAGTCCTCTTCTCCAGTGTCGGAAACGAACAGGCTCAGGATGGCTTCGTCATCCACTCTCCGCTTCTCTCCTTCGTTGTCACTTTCAAAACCAACCAAACAAATCCTCTTTGTCAGTGTCAGAGTCGAACACCCTCAGAAGGGCCGTGGCGGTGTCCTCCTCTCCATCATGCAACAGTCCAGCCCTTCGAAATCCGTTGGTGATCGTGGATGTTTTCACACTTTTCCACGCTGTCAGAATCCAATGGTGGAGTTGAGCATAACTTGCTTTTCGCAAGTTTATCACCGCTCGTCATCCACACCTCCCGCTGAACGCGTAGCGCTACTTTGAAGTTTGCTTTTCGCGCTACTTCGTACGGCACTACGTTGCCTGGCGGATGGACATGTGACCAACATACCACTCTTGAACCCCGATCCTTCCGCCAGGCAACGTAGTGCCGTACAACAGCGGAACAAACAAAACAAATCCGCTCAAGGACAATCCTTAGAAAAGCCGCACCTGACTAAAAGCCGCAGGGTTCAAAGCTTGTGCAAAAAGTAGCGGCTTATAGCCCGACAATTACGGTATATAAAAAGAGTGTAGAGTAGTTTATGTTTCTGGTGTGGGAAATGGTCTTATTGGCTGGAGTTAAAAAGCAGAGTGGCTTTGGGGACAAATATGGCTCTCCTCCTCTCAGTCCTGCAGGAAATGCAGCGGCGGTGTCGCCCAGAGGGCTGTTTTGATGGTATACATATATAAATCTATCAGTCGCTTGTTGTAAGATTCAGATAATTATTTTTTAAAAGCTAAATATTTTAAATGAGAATAAGAAAGAAAAGTATTTCTTTGTGCCCCCCTCTCCCTGTTAATGCCCTACCTGGCCCCCTGGCAACACTTTGCTAGACCCGCCCCTGCACAGTTACCAGCTGTCAGCTACTTAGAAAAGGATCCTGGTGTTATTTGTCTCTCAGAAACAGTTCATAACTTCCCCTCAACTCATTCATGTCACCTCAAAGGTAAACCTGTTTCTCCATCACCTGTTCAGCTCTGATGATTCAGTAAGGACATCTCCTGGTTTCATCTTCATGTTTCCCTCTCACCAGATATCCAAACCGACCAGCAGCTTTTACAGCTGTGGCTCCAGCAAACATCGGCTGATACTAGAAATTAACATAAAATAAATTTAAACAACAGCTGATCAAGCTTAAACGTGCTGCTGTTGTTTAGCGCGACATCCGCTGGTTTCCTCTTTCTGGCGCAAAGTGGGCGATAAACAAACAAGAGAGAAAAGCCGATCAGCTGATCATTGATCAGTTTCATGATTGAAGTAGAAAAAGGAGAGGGAGGGGGGAGAATGAGAGAAGAAGAAACAGCTGACAGCATAAAGACGCAGACTAAATCCAGCTTTGTGTCTTTTTCCATTCTAGCTGAAGTCCGGGACAAACTGTGTTCCTTTTCACCTCAATACGAAACGCGTAATATTTTCTCTGAATACGGAACGATTGCGTTTTTTATGGGATGGCTGGCAATTCTAATCAGCTTCAGAATCAGAATCAGAATACTTTATTAATCCCGAAGGAAATTAGGGTTACAGCAGGCAGCATGGCGCATGTGCACTTACAAAGGAACCTTCTGACCAACTTTACACAAACATCACATTGGGGAGACATGTCAGAAAGGTAGGCTGATAGGGAAAAAAACAAAACAACGAAAATACATAACATGAGGTAAGAGGAGGAGAAAAAAAACTCCACTCAGACTGAGCTCCTAGTGGGAGAACAGTTTGATAACAGAAAAAACACCTCAGCACAAAAAGCACATGACTATCAATACACCATAGAAACACAAGACAAGCAACAGGGGCGGGTAAAGGGTAAGAGAGAGCCGGTGTAGACAGCGCATCCGGTCCTGCAGCATGTCTGCGCTGGTCCAGTCGACTGCCATCTTAGGGCACAAGCATTGAAGGCATTTGGAAAGGGAGGGGGTATCAGTGTGTGCATATCAGTGTATGTGTGTATGTGTGTGTGTGTGTGTGTGTGTGTGTGTGTGTGTGTGTCCAGAGTTCAGCTGAGACAGTGTCCTCCGCCCCGCCAGGCTAAGTAAACAGTCTTCCAGCCAACCCAGGTGGCCCTAAGTAAAAACACAAGACAAGACAAGACAAGGACATAAGAAGCTAAGCAGGGAAGATAAGGGCAGGAGAGGAGAAAAGTGCAACTGCCTTCGCTGAGAGCCAAAAGAGAAGAATTAATAATAATTAACGTTATGAACAAAATAAAGTTCAACATCAGTAACATCATAGCACCCACCCAGCTGTATACAAACTCAGTCATGCTAGCTAGTAGCCAGTACGAAAAAGTCAGCATAACGAAAATAAACTACCCCTAAACTTGGTTTATATCTGACCCAGGTAGACTGCAGGTCATAACTTCTTACCTGAAGTTCAGTTCACACTCGAACCAACGGCCGCCTCGGGTCTCTTTTCCTCCTGCCTCCCCTTTCCCTCATCCACCTGCTGGCCTCCACCACTTGCTAATGTTACTGAATCTGTGGAAGCTCCATGATAGCCACCACACGAAGTAACGAATAAAGAGCCTATCTAAATACCAGTAACGATTAACGCGTTTGTCACGAGGGAACAGGGAGGACTCGGCGCAGACTGAAAACACAGAAAACTGAATTTTATTTACACACTCCCGGTGCTCTATATACAGGTGAAGGGGGCCAAGGTTCCCAGGGGTACAAGGAAGAATCTGGAAGTGTCCTGTCTTGCTCCGCTCCACACGAACAGAACAATGCACTTGGAAAGGTCCTTTCCTCACACACACCACTCTCACGAACAGGCTTCGGTGTCCAAACTTCCAAACCGAGCACGAAGAATCTGTATACAGAGATCAGGAATTAACACGGAAAACTTTCACGAAGAGAGCTCAAAACTGGCTTAGGCTAAAGTAGCACTGACGAGCGTTACTCAATAGTCCAGCGGCGAGGTGTTCTCAGTCACTGCCTTAAGTAGCAAGAGCAAACAAGGTGAGGAGCCACAGGTGATTGCTTGCAGGTGGTGAAGGCCAGGGGCGGGAGCCCATAATGAGCTCCGCCCAGGCAGCAAGTAGAGAGAGAGAGGAGAGAGACAAAAGCAACACACATGCAGCCACACAGGGCCAGCCAGGCAGGCACGGGGACCATGACAGCGTTCCTCATTTTGGCATAACAAGTTACCGTGCTCGTTACCACAATAATAACGTAGTTACTGTAACCCATTACTTAATAACGCGTTAGTCCCAATACTGCCTATATGTATGTGTTATGAAAGTGTGAGTAATGTGGATGTTTAGGTTGTGGAATAAAATTGAGGCCAGAAGGGGACAGAGGGGTGATGCCTCTCCTGCACCCTGGTGACACACCTGCATCCCACGGCCCTACACGAGTGCGTCGTTGTGGTAGAACGGGTAAAGGGAGGCAGTTGGGGATGGGGAGGGAAGGAAGGGAGGGGCTACTTGTTCTAGCTGTTGCTTGAATATACACCAGACTCACACAAAATCTCCTTATGCATTCCCAGAATCTGATTTCCTTGGTGCTTTCAGTTGAGCTCAATAATCCAGTATTATGCACATTTATTTGGGTTAAGTGTGCTCCAGACAGGTCCTGAGATGGAGTGACTTGGACTGGCGGCCCCAGCTACTTTCTTGCACCTCATGGATAGGGTTGTGCATTTGCATGCTGCATATACCACAACATATCTGGATTTTCCCATCATCCACAGTGCATGTGCAACAGACTACAGTGCTGGAGTCCCTGAGGTAGGGGGGGCTCATGGTCAACACAAAGAAATGTGCAGTTGGGCGGAGACAGGTACAGTATCCGAGGTACAGGGATGGGAATCGAGAACCCGTTCTTGTAGAGAACCAGTGAGTAGTCCATTTCCTTTGTGTTCATACCTAAATGCTAAGAGAAACATCATATGTGTGTCTTTAATAAAATTTGTGTTGGTATGTGGGACCAGCTTTAGGTTTATATAGTTAAATGCTAATTATATGATGTGCATTTCAGGACATTTTACAGAGTAAAAGTAATGTAACAAGTAGTCTATCAGATTACTTTCTCTTGGGAGTAATCAAGTAAATGTTTTTATTAATATGACAATCATAAATATACTTATAGAAATATTTACAATTATTCTGTCATTTAGCAGTCATCCTGGGGAGTTAGACACTCACACCATCAAATTAAGAAACATGTCTCTCAAACCCATTTCCTACTAAATAAACAGGAAATAATTTTTTGTGGCTGTCTTATCTTTGGTTTGACTATTTCTTGAAGTGTAATTTAAACAGGAAGTAATATAAACTCGTCACTCATCAGATAAAGAATGCAACCTTAGCAAAAACTGAATAAAATTTTGTGGGAACAAGTAAAATACGAAGAAAGAAGAAAAGCAAGTTTCACAAAAATTTAGTCTGATTATGTTGAGAGACTTTCATTGACTTTTTAAGGCAGGTATGTGCACTAAACATTCCTCTTGCTGCAAGAAAAATGAGAAAATGGGAAAGACAGCAACACCACTACCAGGGGAACTGCACCCCAGGAAATGTGACTTTAAACAACCTCTCATTATTCCAGTGAATAAAAAGCCACAAATATTTGTATGAAGTAGTAATAGATGAGGTAATAACACAAAGTTTCACTTAATAACCAGTTAACAATATAAACCTAACTTAGCCTACAGTTCCACACACCAGCACCAATCCCTACCCTGATGAGGACTCACATATTATTGTTTGTTTATTTTAACTTATGAACACAAAGCTGACAACACAAAATAAAGTTAAGTTACTTCTAGGAGTATGAACAGGCAGAACCTAAGGCTGCACGACTGACTGTTCATCACTGCCTTTCTTACCTGTTGAAGATCAGCAGCTAGCATGCTCACAACTTCTTAGCTAGCTTTGTGTTAGCATGCTGTCTGTGCAGATGCTTGCAAAGAGCCCAAGTTATGTTAGCAACTTCATTGAGTTTTTCTCTTTTTTCCATCATACGCATATGCTTTGTGTGATAAAAAATAAAAATAATCACAATGTCTGTATTCCTCAAAAAGCTGTATACCAAAGTAGGGATATTTGGTGATAATACACAACACCACATTTGGTGAAAACCAATTACAGCATATGAGCACAAACACCTCAACTGAGAAATTAGAAGTGCATACCCAAACCACTTTTAGTCTGCATTAGAAATGTTGATCTTTGCATGTGTGTATTGGAAGATTAAACAGTCAACACAATTACATTTGTATAAAACAGTTCCTCCAGAGCAGAGTGTGAAAGTTACCATCTGCCAAAAATGCACCTAAATGAAATAAAGGTGGGAGCGTCTCACTGCTTTAGTTTTCAGTGGGAGTTTAATGGCTTAAATTACAAGCGAAAGTTTAAGATGTGGGGATTTATGGATGAAAAATAAGCAGCCAAACATCAAAAAATGATGCAAATGTGAATAGATGTGCATCAGGATCGTTAAGAGACATCATGAGTCACTATTGTTTTGCACTTGAGGCCTAATGCACAACTGCAAGAGATAAACAGTCACAGTTAGTTAAAATGGAAAAACAATAATCGACGTGTGATTTAAATCCATCATTTGTGACAATACACAAACTGTTTTATACACTATATTTAAAGCTAGGTCCACACTAATGGGTGTTCGTTTGAAAACGCAGCGTTTTTGAAAACGCATACATTTCAAACTGCAGCTGTGCAGTCGCAGTGTGGACACACAAAAACGCAGACTTTCTAAAACAAATACATATTTTAGTCATGTGATGCAGTCATGTGACCAAATAAACAAAGATAGCAAAGTGCATTATACAGCGGTCGTTTTGATTGCTCTCAATTTTGACAGCCCTAAAAAGGATGAATATCAGTTTGTACATGCTCCAGCTAGCTTTTCTTCAAATTTTTTAATTCTCACTCGCTTTTGCGCATGCGCAGGACTGGAACGTAAGCGTTTTCATCTGTTTCAGTGTGGACGCACGACGAAAAATATGAAAAAGTTCTTGTGCTTAAAGTGCCTCAGCTGAAATTTAAACTTAAAATATCTCAATATCTGAACATGTTACCTTGGGCAAGGGCATCATAGAGGTCCCGCCCTTGACTATCTCTGATTGGTTTAGATCACAATATGGGCATAATGTGTTATTGTTATCGACTTTTTTTTTTACTCGAATGGCTGGTCTCACCGGTGCAACCTAGGATTTTTTTTATTGAGAAATAAGGTCGCATTTGGGACCAAACTGGTCGCACTCTAGAGCACTGCCTTGTATGATTAAACATTGTTAACTTTCAATATAATCTAGTTTTATTTATATAACATCAAATCACAGCAGAAGTGACCTAAAGATGTTTTGACTTGTGAATTAAAGATACAATAATACCTATTGGGCTGAGGGGTAGAAGACAGTACAACAAACATACTGTTACTTGTTGATTGCTTCATGCACTTTGATCACTGAAAGTCATTTTTTCATTATCTGTCAAACTGTAAAATTTTACAGAGTGAAGCATGAAAAAGGCTCGCTCACTGTCACATAGTTTCAAGTAACATTTGTTTTGTTTTGTGATGTAAGGAGTTTCATCACATTTTAAACTTGGAGTTAACTTTGATTTTCCTTCTAATCAGACCTTTTCAGTTCTCTCTATAATTTTCTGTCTCTTATTTCCAGTTTGAATACAGAATATGAACAACTTTGTGCTGATCCAGACACTCAGTGGGTCAAGGACCGTAAGTTATTCAAACACAGATACACACACATATAAAAAAAATATTTGTGGAGATGAACTGAAACTCCTCTTCGTGTCTCTTTCCTCTCAAGTCATTGGCAACATGACCAGGGAGTTTCCCACAAAGGCTGAAACATTGCAGCTCTTCTGCCACATCAGGATCTGCTCATAGTCACTTATACTTATGAATTTTTTAATATTTGCACTTTAAATTTTTAAGGTTACATCACCCTCTTCTTACTGAAGAGGAAATTCTTGATGTCGGATTTAAGTCATGTATGACTTTATTTGAAAGTGATGCTTAACGCTGAAATTTAGATGGACCCATTGAGTTCTTATGTTATTTTAAGCTAGGAATTATCTTTTATTCCTTTTTTTCTGCTTATATGATTCCTGTTACATCCATGAGATGGAAATGTAGGGGAGTGTGTGAGGAGGAAGAATGAATAAAGCAGAAATTGTTAAATTGTAAACTTTATTCTTAACACAAAGAGAGAGCAACATCGCTAGATCAATATCAAAAGAAAAAGAAAACACAACACAAATCTAAAGAGAGGGAAAACACAAGCAAGAACTAAAACGCACTTTAGTGGCCCACAGGCTCACTAGTACCAGGCAAAACAAATCCACACTGAAAAACAGAAACTTTTCAATTAATTGAATTACAACAAATACTGTGTGGTTTGGTTTAGTGGTTTTTTTTAACTTGAAAAAAGTAATTCGTTACTAATTACTGATTACTTCTCCAAGAAAGTAAAGTGTTACTTTATAACTTTGACTTTGTAAAAACATGACACACAACCTGAATATGTAATAAATACATACAGCCCATTTCTATTTTTTATGCATAATGGATCATGTAAAATTGAATCAAATGAAAAAGTCTCTTTTTAAAATTGATTTTATTAGTTTTAACTTTATGCAAATTGCATCAAGCAAAAATTAAATTATATGCAGCAGTCTCTGACTTGAAGAAATTTGTTTAACATTTAAACCTATTTTCTGCATATTCCAACATATATAAAATAATTTTTTGTGTTTACACTGAGTTTTTCATAGATGCAAGTAAAACGCAGCAGAAAATAAATAAAATCTAAGATTAAGCAGCAATAAATCCTTTTGTTCTTAAATCTATTGTCACCTGTTTAGCAGGAGTGGAGCCAGCAGAGGTTTGCCTGGTGCTGCAGTGGTCATGTCAGTGGGAGGATCGGGGGGTTTCTCTGTGAATTTCACATTCCTGTGGAAGCGTGCTAGGTGCTTGCTCAGATTTGAAGTTTAATTTTTTGCTGTAGAAAGAGTGTACAGGGGACGCTATTGTTTTTGTCACTTTTTATGGAATCAAGCTCAAAGTAATGTCAGTACTTCTACTTTAAATGCTGCATAGTCGTACCCTCTTCCGCACTCCATATTATTCATTGTTGATCTGCACACGTCTGTTGCTGCCACTGATGTCACACACACTTATGTCATTGTCATGAGACACTCTCACAAACAAAATCACTGTTTAGTAATGCAGGTGGGGGGTAGGTCCCAGATGGCTTGGGGATAGAAGCTCCTCTTGAGTCTCTCTGTCCTTGCCTGGATGATGCAGAACCTTCTACCAGATTGCAGAAGTTGGAACAGTTTGTTGCCAGGATGGGACGGGTCATTCAGTATCTGCGCTGCTCTAGTCTGGCATCTCCTGGTGTAGGTGTCCTGAAGCGGGGGGAGAGCAATCCTGCAGCAGCGTTCTGCTGTACGGATCACTCTCTGAAGAGCTTTTTGGTCCTTCACACAGCTGTTCCCAAACCACGATGTGATGTTCTGTGTGAGGATGCTCTCCACAGCGCCTGTATAGAAAATCCTGAGGATCTTTGGAGAGACTCTGATCTTCCTCAGTTGTTGTAGGTGTTACAGGCGCTGAGGAGATGTGGACACTGAGATACTTGAAGGACTACACCCTCTCCACTGGAGCTCCATTGATGATAATGGGCTTGTAGTCTCTGTGCTGACTCCTTCTGAAGTCCACCACCAGCTCCTTGGTCTTGCCAACATTCAGCTGGAGATGGTTGTCCTGGCACCATGATGCCAGATTCTTCACTTCATCCATGTAGGCCGCCTCATCGTTGTTGGAGATGACGCACAACACCACTGTGTCGTCAGCAAACTTCACAATGGTCTTGGAACCAAGGGTGGCCACACAGTCTGAAGTGTAGAGGGAGTAGAGCAGTGGCGAGAGGACACATCCCTGAGGTGCTGTTAGAGACGCATCTACCCACCCTCACCACCTGAGTTCTGCCAGTGGGGAAGTCCAACACCAATGCACACAGACGGCTGTTAAGTCCCAGATCCCTCAGCTTTGTGAACAGTCTGCAGGGCACTATTGTGTTAAACGCTGAACTGTAATCAACAAACAGCATTCTCACATAGTTACCCCGTTTCTTGTCCACGTGGCTGAGAGTGGTGTGTAGGACGTGGGCGATGGCATCCTCAGTGGATCTGTTGGATCGGTAGGCAAACTGGAGCGGATCTGTGGTGTCTGGGATGGAGGAGGAGATGATTTTCTTCAGCAGCCTCTCAAATACATTCATTACTACCGAGGTCAGTGCAACTGGCCGATAATCGTTCAGGGATGAGGGTTTGCTGTTCTTGTCAGGGATTTACATTCAAAATGCTCTAAAAAGGCACCAACAGAACAACCATGGTGAGAGGACAAGTTTAGTTAGTGCAGATGAGGCCTATCAGACATCTGCTGAGAGGATATCTGTCAGTCAAAGCAGCCAATAAATAACAGCATCCTAATGGGACAACTAATACAGCTATGAGGGGGAAATGATCTATACATGGGCACTTAGTCTGTATTTTACTATTACTGAATGTAGTACAAAAACATGTTACATTACTGAAAAATGGAATAGAGTAATGTGTTTGGTGAGGGGACTTTTTTTTATTTTATTTTAACCTTTATTTAACCAGGAAGAGATTAAAATCTTCTTTTTCAAGGGAGACCTGGCCAAGATCCACCTTCACCAAAGGTGCCTTGACTTTCTGCAATAAACACTTCTGGAACTTTGAACCAATGAGACCAGAGAAGACAGTTTTTAGCTATAATGCACAGCATCACATCTATTGAAACTAAACACTGCAGGTGAGCACAAATAGAGCACAGCAACCACAGGAACAGTATTTTAGAGTCAAATATGAGGCCATCTGTCAGAAAGTTTATGCTTTATGTATATTTAAGTCTGAATAAAAGAAATGGGATAGCTAATGCGGCTATGAGGGGGGAAATTAGCAATGCATACACAAACCATTTTCCATGTGATGTATTTAGTCTGTGTTAGAAACTGTTGATCTGTGTGTGTGTGTTGGAAGATAAAGACAGTCGACATGATCACATTTCTGTCACACATTTCCTGCAGAGCAGAGTGTGAAACTTATCTGATCATCTGTCAAAAGTTAACATAAATAAAATAAACATTAAGAGTGAGTTCTTTTGTGTTTCCAGTGGTAAAACAGCTTGATGCAAACAAGAAACCTTAAACAATTTATGTGAAATTACAAGAAAAAGTTTAAGTCGTGGGAATTTATAAGAAAAAATAAGCATCCATGTGGATCAAGACTGTTAAGTGGCATCATGAGTCACTGACAAACAAAAGTCAATGGGTGATTTAGATTCATTACTCATGACTGTTGATATCAATCATCAGGCTCTACACCATATCTGAGTGTCTGTGAACTTCGTGTATTTGAGGCTGTTTGTCAGAAAGCTCTCAGTGAGGTGTCTATAGGTTGAAATACTGAGATATGCGTGATATGCCACACCCTGCACACAAATACACAGACCTATAATCACACCTCATCAGTTGTGCCTGCATGTGTTCCTGCACTTACCAATAAATAACCAAACACGAATCAACTTGTATATTTTGACTCTGATCAGTGAGACAGACCACCGGTGAAAATGTCTGTGAAGATCCTCTCCATCACTCTCCTCCTGCTCTCGGTGTGTGTGTGCTTCAGCTACTCTGCAGGTAACTATGCTCTCACTTTCTAATGGAAAACAAAAAGAAAAAAATACATAAAACTGATCACAGCATGACTTTTTCCAACAATGGCTTCTAGCTATTTGTGATGCTGGGGTACACGTCTAACTTTTTGGCGATTTTATTGGGTATGACCGCTCTGTAACGACTTTCAGATTTTCTTTAATTTATCTCAGACCTACCATTTATAGGCTCAAACATCCAACGACATGAATGCTTTAAAAGCATCAACATCAGCTCTTCTCTGACAGCGTGGTGGGAGTTTCTAAAATTGACGGCGTCTTCATTAGTCCCATGCAAACGTACACCTATCTGGAATAACCCTGACATATTACAAAACAATAATATGATAAACTTTTCAGATTGGAGTGGTAAAGGAATCAAATATTTAGAACATATACTAGAAGGAACAGAATTTATTTCATTTGACGGACTAGTTACACAATATGGGATCAACAAGAAAAGATTTTTAGAATATCAACAAATTAAATCCATAGTAAAAAAGAAATTTAAACCGGGTCAAGTTGAACTACAAACACCACCAAGTGTGATTCAATTTCTTACTCTTAAAACCCCCAAATTACTATCCAAAATATACAGAATGCTTTCTAAAACAGATGAATCAATATCACTTCCTATTGCAAAATGGGAAGCGGATTTATCAGTTAACTTAGACCTAAACTTCTGGTCTCAGATTTGCTTAAAAACCTTTCATCTAATTAGAAATCCCAGTCTTCAATTAATTCAATACAAAATATTACATAGAGTGCACTATACAGGTCATCGGATGTTCAAGATGGGCTTTACGTCTACCAACAACTGCTCACACTGCCAAACCAATTCACCGGACAATTATATCCACGCTCTTTGGTTCTGTCCACCAGTTCAGAAGTTTTGGCGCGAGATATGTGAAGACTTATCAAAGTGTCTGAAATGTAACATTCCAACTTCCCCCTTAGTGTGTTTGTTGGGCAGCTTAGATAATGTCACTTCAGAAAAGAATATCGCCCATATGGTTTTCACTGCCCTATGCATAGCCAAGAAAACAGTCCTCATGAACTGGAAAAATAAAAATAATCTTAATTCTAACCAATATAGAAATTATCTATTAGATTACATTAGTCTTGATACAGCCTCTGCCACCACATCAGATCAATTGCTCTGGGCTCCTTTGATCAGCTCCATCACCTAGTGGGGGTGGGGGGTCATAGTTTGGTCCCGCCTTCACTGTTGTGATGGTGTGGGGGTAGGGACAGGCTTAGGGCATCGGTCGGTTCCCCGGAGGCATCTTCCTTGGGGGGCTCAACCCGGGGTAGCGGTCATGTCCGGTTAGGGGCTCTGTTGGCTCTCGGGTGACTGTTTCCTCGCGGCTGCGTGCAGCGGGCTAGGGGAGGGTCTGTGCTGACGGACGTGGGTTACTGACCTTGTAGCCTGGCTGCCCCTGGGTGGGTCCGGGATGGGCGTGAGGTTCTGGGGGCGCTCCGTCTCTGGGTTGGGGCCCGGGCCGGGCCTCGGGGGCCCGGGTCCTGGTTGGTGTGTTGCCGGAGTTGTGGGCGGGTGGGTGCATGGGGGCCCAGTCCTGGAGCAGGGTGCCGCCGGTGCATCGAGCCACCTGGGGGGCTCTTCAACTGGTGGGGGAGATTGTCACATCTTGCAGGAGCTTTCCTCTCTTCAGGAGCTCTCTCTGCAGGAGGGGGAGATACAGGAGAGGTGGAGGAAGATCTCAGCCTGGGTGTTTATTGTTTTATATAGTCTGGAAGATGAGTGGATGGTGGGGTGGGTGCAGTTTTCTCTGTGGTGGGGTTGGGTGGACTGTCCCGAGCTCTGTGGGGCCGGGAGGCGCTGCTGCACTGGGCCCCGGTCTGGATGGGCCTGGGCCCCCTTTCCCTGGCGGGTCGCGGAGTATGAGGGTGCCTACTGGGGTCAGCGGGGGAGCTGGCCCCAGGGAGGGGTCACTTGCCCCTCCCTTCCTTCCCTCCCCATCTCCAGCTGCCTCCCTCTTCCTGCTCCACCACAACCACCCAAACATGCAGGACCTTGGAGTAGGGGTATGTCACCAGGGTGCAGAGGAGGCTACCACCCCCCCCCCCCCCCCCCACCCCCTCTGTCCCCTTCTGGCTGCCTCTGCCTCAATTTTATCCCACAACTTAGACATTCACATTACTCACACTCTCATTACACATACATATAGGATCTTGGGGGTGGGCACGATACACGGAGTCCAAAGTACCATCAGGGTGTACACCCCACCCCTGGCGTCGTCGCCCACCTCTCAATTTTAAATACACGTAGACATTGAGGGCTAGCAGGAGGGACCATGCGCTTACCTGCTGCTCTCTGGCAGGTAGCTCCATGCCCTCCTGGGTTTTAAATGCACCTTAGAACACACATGCATCAACATTACAATGAGCGGGTGGAGGGAGGTTTGGAGTCTTCTCTCACCCCCATTCTCTGCGGCCTGCTGGAGCGGGGGGGCTAGGAGGAGGAGTTGGCCATCCGACTGCGGTCTGGAGTGTGGGGCCTCCCTGCTGCTGCGGAGTCGCGGCGGTCTGCCTCCCCCCACCGCAGGGAAAAGGGTAACACCACCTGGGTCTGGGTGCAGTTCCCCCCTCCAGGGGCAAGGGTACCTAGACCCGAGGCTTAGAGTACGCTTGGGGAGTGTGATCGTGTGTACAGCGTCTCTTTATGTCTGTCTCCACGTTGGTTGAGTGTGGAGTAAGTGCATATGAGAGCATGAGGGTGGGAACGGATGTTTGTATATGTGCGTGCCTGTATGTCTGTGTCTATATGTCAGGTTGGGTGTCAGGCGCCACCTCTCTGGGGACATCTCAGGCCCTCCAAGGTTTGGAGGCCTATCTCCCCCTACCACCACTTCCCCTGCCAGTGGCGGACTCCCTCAGACATCGGTGTGTTGGTGGTTCTTTGTGTCTGGGGGTGGGCGTCCAGGTACACACTGGCTCACTCCTTGGCGGCCGCTTATCAGGGCCTGGAGCCTGGGGCTCGCTCGGGCCACTTTGGAGGTGGGGTGCCCCCGGCCTCTCGGCCTGGGGCTCGGTAACTCAGGCACGGCTGGCTGCCGGCGGAGCTCACGGGCGCGTCACTGCAACTCCCCCTGGCTTCTGCTCCGCGGCTGCTGAGTGAGCCCTCATCTGGGACTCTCCTCAGCTCTTTCTGGGACAGTGGCGCGGCTGCCCCTCTGTTGGTCTTCCTTGGTCTCTTGTGTTCTGGGGGCCTCTGGATGTCTGGAGTTTTGATCTCCTCCACACCTGCTTCATGCCCTGGAGGACGGGGCTGTGGCCCCCCCACACCCTCTAGCAGATCATTACATGAAGGAACCTTTTAAAAAAACAAGCGCGTCCATGCTCACAGGTGTACACACGAGTGATCACACCCACAAACTACACCCTTTTTGGCTCCTACCTCAAAGCACACTGTTCTGTTGATCTTATGTGCTGCACAATAATGTTTAATATTTAGTATTTACTGTCATATTCCCATATATCATTGTGATGTTGTTTATTCTATTACTCTTGTTCTCTTCTGCTTGCTTTCTTTTTTCTTTCTCAGCAGGTGATCCAGGTGATTGATATATGCATTTTTTTTCTTTTTTTTGCTGCCCATTCTTTTGGTTTTTGTCTTTTGCCCTTCTCCCCCGTCCCTCTTCTCAGCTGTTTCTCTTTCCCTCTTTCTTTCTCCCCTTCTTTCCCCCAGTCAAGTCTGTCCCGTATTCAGTAAGTGAAAATAAAATAAACAATAAAAGGTGAATCAAATGGACCATTACGGCAAGGCTGGGATGGTCAATTTGGTAAAGTAAATCCGTTGGGCATCTTTCTTTGCCTTTAGACAACAATTCTGATGGCAAAAGAGCCAAACGGGACAGGCAAAAAAAAAAAAAAGAAAAAAAGAAAAAAAAAAGAAAAAAAAGATTTTCTTTAATTTAGTCACATTCTGGTTGATTGGTTAATATTAACAATAATTAAACTATATATATTTTATTTCCAGTGACATTAGAGAATTATGTTTTATGGGGTGTTGCATGCTCGGCATCATTTGCATCGCCCTTTTGACTGTCATAACTCAAACCTTACTATGGTGGCACAGTGTGCAGTGGTTTCTTTCAAGCTAAATCTGTAGCCAGATCTTGATGCTGTTTTCATGGGGGTTTTTCTGTGAGGGGTGTATACATTGTGACCCATTGGTTAAGTGTGATGGTGTGATCTACAAGCAGGAAATAGTGACACAGAGACACAGAGTATAACATGATATGTTGCAGCTATGGGATAATTCTGTTCAGCGTTCAGCTACCTGCACCTCTTAATTCTGTCTTGTATGATTAAACATTATTAATTTTCAGTATAATCCAGTTTTATTCATATAATATGACATCACAGCAGCAGTCACCTCAAGGTGCTTTAAATTGTGAAGTAAAGATACAATAATACAGATAAAATTATATGACTCCCCATGAGGAAGTAACAGTAAGGAAGTAACCTCCTGCAGAACCAGGGTCAGGGAGGGGCAACCATCTGTAGGGACCTATAGGGTTGAGGGGTAGAAGACAGTACTACAAACATACTGTGAAAGAGATCCAGAGATTTAAAAATGCGTCATTAAACAGAAATTGATGTTTAAACACATAATAAGTGAGACTCTGAAGAAACACTGAGTGCATCATGGGAAGCCACTAACAGCCTAGACTCTGGAAAGTCATGTTTTTCATATAATAACCGTTGCTAGCAAATTAAGCTTAATGTGTTTTCTCATTTTGATCCTCTGGAAAGGAATTTGGTGTGCTGTACTGGAGAATAAAAGCCAGAACAATCTGAGACTTCTGTTAAAAAGTGTTTATGGAAACTTTCTCAGTGATCCAGGAAACAAACACAAAGGAAACGATCACACACCCTCCATTATAGAAATAATAGAAATAGAGAGTATTGACAATATGTGATTCACAACCTCAGAACAATGTTCATGCACTGTTTTTATCAGAGACATTAGAAGACAGAAACATGGTTTATTAGTTTTCATATCCTTTTTTGCCTCTCTGTGAGCTTCATTTTCTGTCGAAGTGTAAAAAAAATGCTTACATTCACATAATTTCAGGTAACATTTGTCTTGTTTTGCGATGTAAGGAGTTTCATCACGTTTTAAACCTGGAGTTAACTTTTGAGTTTCTAATCAGACTTTCTCAGGTCAGATAAATTAGTTTTTAACCTCCTACCTCTCAGGTCCACCTGGTCCTAGAAGTAAACGCCCGTGCTGCATTGATGTCACCGACATCGATATGAGCCCTGAGGTGGTGGGGGAAACATATCGTGAGCAGGCTGCAAGCGGACGCTGTGTGAAGGCTATAATGTAAGTCAGCACACGTTGTCCTACATACAAACATATACAATCTCTATAATTTTCTGTCTTTTATTTCCAGTTTTAACACAAAAAAGGGACAACTTTGTGCTGATCCGAAAGCTCAGTGGGTCAAAGATCGTAAGTCGTGCTAAAAATAAACACACACAGAAATAAATAATAAAGTATTTACAGAGAAAAACTAAAACTACTGCCAAAATGAGGAAGGAGTGAAGTCTGTCTGCTACATCAGTATTTTCAGCATTTCCATCACCTTTAAAGGCTTATTCAAACCAGAGCGCTTTCTCAGCCTGACTGTTTCAAAACATTTTTTTTTGTAGATTAATTTTTACTGTGGAGTAAACCTGTATTTTATTCACGCTGTTGACTTCATTGTTTTTTAATTGATAATTGGGGTTCAGGTTGCTTTGTCTTTTCTTTTTGTTTTTGCTTATTTGTGGATCTCTTTCTTTGCATTGTGTGTTTATGTGAAGCACAATGTGGCTGTGAAAAATAATATAAAAATTAACTTTTAAGCAAATATTTTCCTGCTGTTGTTTCAGTGCCCACCAGACCCTCACAAAATGTCACACACATCGCTGAATGTATTCCACTAGTGCTTTAATTGAGGATGCTCACTGAGTAGACTGTCCAGGTTTTTAATAAAACTTTATCTTCTACCCAAAAGTGGGTCAGCTCCCTTTTTTGTCAGTCTAAAGACGTTTAATGACAAATTTATCCCCAAGAAATCTCAATATATGAAAAAAGCACAATTTAGAACTTCATCTCAGTTTGCCACTTTGTTAAGGAAATACTGCTTCAGTTAATTAATAAAATGCATCAGCACAACTTCCAGACAGAAAAGTTCACCAAAAATATCTTGGGGTTTTTTCTCCTTTTTTTTATTCCTGTGGACCCATTTAAAAAAAGAAATTTCTATAGTAGTCTTTTTTAAAAACAAACAAAATGTCACACACATCGCTGAATGTATTCCACTAGTGTTTTAATTGAGGATGCTCACTGAGTAGACTGTCCAGGTTTTTTATAAACCTTTATCTTTTACCAAAGTTCATGCAGCTGACGAAAGAAAGAAGCAGAATTTTAGCAGACACCAAGACATAACATGGAGTGAGGGACAGACAGAGACGGAGAGAGAGAGATTTCCTCAGCTAGCCCCAAAAAAGTGTTGTATAACATTAATTTCCTCATCATTTCCCTCCTGTTTATGCTTAACTCTTACAATCATCCCAGAATGCAGTGCACTGTGTTTTTCTGCTAATATATATGGCTTATCTCTATTTAGTGCAAGGTCTATTTGCACTATTTACAATATATACAAGGCAACCAAGCTCTCATCATTGCAGAAACTTGCTCACACAGCACACAGAGGCTGTGTCCCAATCCAGCGACCACACGCGCAGTTCGCTTACTAGGAAGTACGAGAAGTGTGGAAGTGAGAGGCTTGTGAAATGGGACGGTCTGGCCTTCGTCGCGCTGCTCAGGTTGCCTAGCAACCATGATACTAACCACGAGAAACGTTTCATACAGCTTTGTTTGACAGAAATCATGGAGAAAAAATGTTTTTTTGTTCATTCATTTTTTTATGACATCACTTTGATTAGTTGAGTATCTGAGGCTGAGACCACAGGACTGTAAAACATGATTGTTGGGCTTCATTTCTGTACTGAACAGTCATTTAAGATTAGTTAGTAAATAACAATTAGTTAATGTTGTTCATGAGACTAAAGTGTCACTGTGGTAATGTAAATATGATATGGCCAATATTATAGTTATTGTCAGATTATTATGATATATTACAGCAGTGAACTTGAACTCTGTGTCAAAGATTCAAGTTGCAGTTATTTATATGTCCTATCACCTTAAATCTTCACTCAAAGACAAGCATCTTTGACAGTGTATATATAGATGTATCATATATAAGAGACAAATATTATTCATTTAATTTGTCGGCATTACTAAATTTGGCTGTGATAACTGTGTCTGATAAAATGAGGAAAAGACTGATATATTAAATATTCCTTTATTGGGTGAGAAAATCATACCATGTCATAACTGCTTTAAGTCATACAGAAAATCCAGATATTGTCATGGTCCTGGGCCATGTGGGCCCAGTATTCTTAGTTTTCATGTATTTTTGTATTTTGTTCTTTATTTAGGCCATGCTTCCTGGGTTGATCTGTTACGTTGTTCCTTATGTGTTTTCCCTTCGTGACTCTTACCCCCTGTGTGCCCCTCTGCGTATTTATGAGCCCTCGTCTCTCTTTGTGCTTTATTCTATGTTTTCCCTAGCCCGTTATGTCTGCGTTCTTCCCGTGCTCTCTCTCCTCCTGTCTGAACCTCTGTGCCTGTACCCGTCAGCGTTATGTTCACCCCGCCCTGTCTCGTTATGGTTATCTGTGTCACCTGTGTTCCCCGTGTGTTCCCACTTTCCTCGTTAACCCTCTGTGTATTTCTGTCTGCGTCTTCCTCTGTTCGGCGTCGCGTTCTCCCTCATGTTGTGTGTAATTCTCCCCGTGGTTCGGTTCCTTGTACAGTTCATGCGTTAGTTTTCCCAGTTTTAGTTTATTCTGTATTGCTTCCCGTGGCCAGCAATAAAGCTGTGTTTTTTGAGTTTATCTCCGTGTCGGTGAACCTGCATCTTGGGTCCTTCCCCTGCCTGCCACACAACGTATCATGACAGATATGTGGTGGTATATGCAGCATGCGAACGCACAACCCTCTCTTTTCAACCAACGGCAGTCACTCTCCTCTCCAAATAACTTCTGCTTAGCTTTCCGAGCTTTCCTTGGGTCCTCTTAATCAGCGGCCTCCAACCTTTTTTGCGCCATGGACCGGTTTATGCCCGACAATATTTTCATGGATCGGCCTTTAAGGTGTCGCAGATAAATGAGGGAGGGGCTAATAATCGGCTCAGTCATTTTTAATGATCGTTGAAAGCCCAGATCGTAATCGTGATTAAAATTCGATTAACTGAGCAGCCCTAAGTCAAAGCAACCAATAAATAACAGCATCCTAATGGGACAACTAATACAGCTATGAAGGGGAAATGATCTACAGATGTACAAACCTGTGGGTATTTAGTCTGTATTTTACTATTACTGAATGTAGTACAATAACATGTTACATTACTGAAAATTGGAATAGAGTAATGGGATTTAACATGTTGTTTTGTATCCTTAACTTTGTGTCCCAGTGCTCCCACTGACATGCAGAGGGTTGGTGAGAGGACTTTTTTATTTATTTATTTTAACCTGTATTTAACTAGGAAGATCCCATTGAGATTAAAAACCTCTTTTCCAAGGGAGACCTTCTACCTTCTACAGTTTTTAGCTATAATGCACAGCATCACATCTATTGAAACTAAACACAGCAGGTGAGCACAAATAGAGCACAGCAACCACAGGAACAGTATTTCAGGGTCAAATGTGAGGCCATCTGTCAGAAAGTTTATGCTTGGCCTGTTGGGTCATGAACAGGGAAATGAACCCAAGTACCCCAAACAGCCATGCCCTTATATTTAAGCCTAAATAAAAGAAATAGAACGTCTAGTGCAGCTATGAGGGGGGAAATTAGCAATGCATACACAAACCATTTAACATGTGATGTATTTAGTCTGTGTTAGAAACTGTTGTTCTGTGTGTGTGTGTTGGAAGATAAAGACAGTCGACATGATCACATTTCTGTCACACATTTCCTGCAGAGCAGAGTGTGAAACTTATCTGATCATCTGCCAAAAGTTAACATAAATAAAATAAACATTAAGAGTGAGTTCTTTTGCGTTTCCAGTGGTAAAACAGCTTGATGCAAACAAGAAACCTTAAACAATTTAATTGAAGTTACAAGCAAAAGTTTAAGTCGTGGGAATGTATATGAAAAAATAAGCATCCATGTGCATCAAGACTGTATAGTGGCATCATAAGTCACTGAAAAACAAAAGTCAGTGGGTGACTTAGAGTCATTACTCATGACTGTTGATATCAATCATCAGGCTCTACACCATATCTGAGTGTCTCTGAACTTTGTGTATATGAGGCTGTTTCTCAGAAAGATCTCAGTGAGGTGTTGATAGGTTGAAATACTGAAGTCTCCCTGATAAGAGGGGGAGGTGTGATATGCCACAACCACACACACAAATACACAGAACTGTAAAAACACCTCATCGGTTGTGCCTGCATGTGTTTCTGCACTTACCAATAAATAACCAAACACGAATCAACTTGTATATTTTGACTCTGAGCAGTGAGCCAGGATAATTGGGAAGGATCACTGTGTAAAGACCACAAACCTTTACATCAGTCATATGCTGGTATCTGCTCAGTCTATAATTGTAATTTTTTTATCCAGCATTTACTCGACTTTTACCCACAAAGCTTCAGACACCCTGGAAGCTGTTTTCTGGACTAAGTTTTGTTGGTCAGTCATGGCATTTTAAAAGGCGTCCTTTAGGTCTACATTTAGAGGAAGTCTTGGAGATTTTTATTATTTTTGAGTACAACATTCACCTGATGTAGGCAACACCAGACTGCAGATGAGCTGCATACAGGGCTGGACTGGGACAGAAAATTGTCCCGGGCATTTTGACTAGAGACTGGCCCACCATTATAGGAAAAATCATAAAGCCTTTGAATGCAAATAAACACTGTTGTGACAGTGATGTACACTGTTTTGATGGTATATATGCATCAATCTATCAATCGTTTGTTGTAAGATTCAGATAATTATTTTTTAAAAGCTAGACATTTTAAATGAGAATAAGAAAGAAAAGTATTTCTTTGTGCCCACCTCTCCCTGTTAATGCCCTACCTGGCCCCCCTGGCAACACTTTGCTAGACCCGCCCCTGCACAGTTACCAGCTGTCAGCTACTTAGAAAAGGATCCTGGTGTTATTTGTCTCTCAGAAACAGTTCATAACTTCCCTTCAACTCATTCATGTCACCTAAAAGGTAAACCTGTTTCTCCATCACCTGTTCAGCTCTGATGATTCAGTAAGGACATCTCCTGGTTTCATCCTCATGTTTCCCTCTCACCAGATAACCAAACCATATCATGACCAGCAGCTTTACAGCTGTGGCTCCAGCAAACATCAGCTGATACTAGAAATTAATATTAAATAAATTCTAACAATAGCTGATCAAGCTTAAACGTGCTGCTGTTGTTTAGCGCGACATCCGCTGGTTTCCTCTTTCGGCGCAAAGTGGGCAATAAACAAACAAGAGAGCCGATCAGCTGATCATTGATCAGTTTCATGATTGAAGTAGAAACGGGAGAGGGAGGGGGGCGATTGAAAGAAGAAGAGGCAGCTGTGCAGCAAAGACACAGAATAACTCCAGCTTTGTGCCTTTTTCATTGTAGCTGAATTACGGGACAAACTGTTCCTTTTCACCTCAATAAGAAACGCGTAATATTTTCTCTGAATACCAGACGGGACGGTTGACAACTCTAATAACTTATGAACAAAATAAAGTTTAACATCGTTAACATCATAGCACCCACCCAGCTGTATAGAAACTCAGTCATGCTAGCTAGCACGCAGTACGGAAAAAGTCAGAATAACGAAAATAAACTCCACCTAAACTTGGTTTATATCTGACCCAGAGAGACTGCAGGTCATAACTTCTTACCTGAAGTTCAGTTCACACTTGGACCGGCGGCTGCCTCGGGTCTCTTTTCCTTCTGCGTCCCTTTTCCTTCATCCACCTGCTGCCTCCACCACTTGCTAATGTTACTGAATCTGTGGAAGCTCCACGATGCCACCACACGAAGTAACAAGTAACGACCCTATCTAAATCCCAGTAACGACTAACGCGTTCCTGATTTTGGCATAATAACTAGTTACCGTGCTCATTACCACAATAATAACGTAGTTACTGTAACGCGTTACTTAATAACGCGTTAGTCCCAACACTGCAAATCAGCGACCAATATAGCCACCTTTCTTTGCAAGGACACTCAAAAGCCTGCCATCCATGGATTCTGTCAGTGTTTTGATCTGTTCACCATCAACATTGCGTGCAGCAGCAACCACAGCCTCCCAGACACTGTTCAGAGAGGTGTACTGTTTTCCCTCCTCGTAAATCTCACATTTGATGATGGACCACAGGTTCTCAATGGGGTTCAGATCAGGTGAACAAGGAGGCCATGTCATTAGTTTTTCTTCTTTTATACCCTTTCTTGCCAGCCACGCTGTGGAGTACTTGGACGCGTGTGATGGAGCATTGTCCTGCATGAAAATCATGTTTTTCTTGAAGGATGCAGACTTCTTCCTGTACCACTGCTTGAAGAAGGTGTCTTCCAGAAACTGGCAGTAGGACTGGGAGTTGAGCTTGACTCCATCCTCAACCCGAAAAGGCCCCACAAGCTCATCTTTGATGATACCAGCCCAAACCAGTACTCCACCTCCACCTTGCTGGCGTCTGAGTCGGACTGGAGCTCTCTGCCCTTTACCAATCCAGCCACGGGCCCATCCATCTGGCCCATCAAGACTCACTCTCATTTCATCAGTCCATAAAACCTTAGGAAAATCAGTCTTGAGATATTTCTTGGCCCAGTATTGACGTTTCAGCTTGTGTGTCTTGTTCAGTGGTGGTCGTCTTTCAGCCTTTCTTACCTTGGCCATGTCTCTGAGTATTGCACACTTTGTGCTTTTGGGCACTCCAGTGATGTTGCAGCTCTGAAATATGGCCAAACTGGTGGCAAGTGGCATCTTGGCAGCTGCACGCTTGACTTTTCTCAGTTCATGGGCAGTTATTTGGCGCCTTGGTTTTTCCACCCGCTTCTTGCGACCCTGTTGACTATTTTGAATAAAACTCTTGATTGTTCGATGATCACGCTTCAGAAGCTTTGCAATTTTGAGACTGCTGCATCCCTCTGCAAGATATCTCACTATTTTTGACTTTTCTGAGCCTGTCAAGTCCTTCTTTTGACCCATTTTGCCAAAGGAAAGGACGTTGCCTAATAATTATGCACACCTGATATAGGGTTTTGATGTCATTAGACCACACCCCTTCTCATTACAGAGATGCACATCACCTAATATGCTTAATTGGTAGTAGGCTTTCGAGCCTATACAGCTTGGAGTAAGACAACATGCATGAAGAGGATGATGTGGACAAAATACTCATTTGCCTAATAATTCTGCACTCCCTGTAAAGGACTGCCTTAACTAAATTAACCCTTTAAGACCTACCATAGAACCAAATCCACCAGAGTTTACTTTATATTTTTACATGCTGTAGTGCCATTTTTGGGAGCATTTCAAGTTGCTATACAGCCTCTACTCAATGTGGTCATAGAAGTAGGTGCAGATGTGTCACAAGTTAATCTAGTAGTAGGCTGTGGTACCTCCACGATCTGATATCCTCATGTTGGTGTTGTTCCCAGATCATCATATTAAATGTTGTTCCAGGATCAACATTGCAAGTGACCAATCAGAATGTTGTGACGTCATACTTTTGCGACTTTGGGAAAAACCGGGGTAAAACAAAAAACTGTACTTAAGCTGCGAGAAACCGCCTCTGTCCGCCGATCAACGGACCCTGACCCTAACCCTAACCCTTTAATAAACAGTAAGCAGAATTGATATTGTCCTTGCAACATTGGAATTTCATAAATGCACGAATGGCTTGGCGCGCAAAAGAATAACGTCACAACAATGTGATTGGTCTCTTGCAATGTTGAACCTGGAACAACATTTTCATGATGGTCTGGGAACAACACCAACACGAGGATATCAGATCATCCAGGGTACTTAGCCACAGGTGGCAGCAGTGAACTGACCTCATTTGAGACTGCTCCAGCTGCTATGTGATAGTGGATCTGCTACAAATTGAAGATCATATTCAAGTTTTGGAAATCAACTCTTGTATTATGTTGAAAAAAAAAATCACATTGATTATGTTGTGGGTCATTTTGACCCATACTGTGTAAATCCACTCACAATTGTCAAAAAACTGCAATAAAACAATGGCAACTTCATTTTCCATTAGATAAACATGTAGAACACAGACATACAACAGTTTGACTTTCCATAACTATTTTTAGGAACAATTTAGTAAAGGTTTTTCGTTCTTATAAACACATTTCTTTTGCATTTAACCGATGTTCTCAGTTTTTCAGTGTTCAACATTTTCGATTTTGTCCACATGATGGACCGAATGTAACTGTGTGCTTTCTGCAGATGTACTTCTTGTATTTCTGACAAAAAGTGCTTGTTTTTAAACATGAATCTTCCTAAGATTTAAAACAAAAGATTTCTACGTCTCCTCCAGACTCAAAAACTGATGACAAACCAATCGACACACCTGAGTCACTGACTTTCTTAAATCCACTCACTCTCACTGGCTGTTTATTACTAATCACTGTGTAACTGCTGTAAATTCACAGTAACTGCCATCTCCTTACAAATCTTCATTGGATTAACCACACTTATATAACTACCAATTCTCCAGCCATGTTGATGGATTGCCTAAATTGGCTGAATATATTCATTTCCAGAGAAAAGACACAGGCAGACTATGCTTACAGCAGTGGTTCCCAAACTTTTTTTGCTGGGCCCCCCTTTGTTTTACAAGAAAAATGTTCACACATACAGTAACTTTACTGTATAAAGAGCTAACATCTCAAAAATGTCAGGAGTAGTTAGTCATTACAACAAGTGTTTGTGAACTAAAAATGGAGAATGTGGGATACTGTTTGTCCATGATTTGAACAGCCAAGTGCTCCTGACGCAGTGAAAAGCAGGGAAGACCTACCTTGGCACTTGTGCAGGTGAAGCCAAAGGGAAGATATGCTTCACCATATTTTCTAGTCTTTGGCTTAGAAAATATGAAGTTGAAGTTGAAAGAAGTTGGTTTGGAAGTTTGGAAACATATTCAGCTATGCTTCATCTCCTGCTTTGCGTTTGTGTGGGCGCCCTGTGCTAGCGGTGTCCAAGCGTTTTTTTTTTCGCCCTTTTCATACTGCGCCACCCCTGCAATGGCTCTGCACCCCCCCCCCCCCCCCCCCCCCCCAGAGGGCGGCCCCCACACTTTGGGAAGGTCTGGTTTACAGGATGTGATGTGACAACACTAATGAAACATTGATGTGTCACATTTGTCCAAGGCGTATTTGATTGTTGTGGAAGACAAAAATATTAAAATCATGATGGACAACAGGAGTGGTAATTTCTATGACGTTGTGTATATAATTTGGCATTTCTTACTGATGTAGGCCAAAATAAATACATTATATAATTTCATTTAGTTCAGATGTTTATTTGCAAGACGCACAAACAGACAACATTGGAAGCTACAAATGTATTGTGCACGAAACAATTTCAAACATGGTGCAGGTGTGTGTGTCACAGGTTGATCTGGCTGTAGGCTATGGCACTTGGCCAGAGGTGGCGCTGCTTGACTCGAGTCCATTTGAGTGAACACAAAGTAAACTGCACGCTTTAGTTGTTAAGCAAAAACTCTGAAATCGGAGTAATAAAACGTACGAGAGGGGTGATAATGACGACAAGATTCTTCCGATCGTTTACTCTTGCTGTCCTGTGAACAGCATTGGCATGAGGATATCAATAGGTAAACTCGCGACATTTTTAAACACTTTGTTGTTCAACAGCATCAAGACTGATGGAGTGTGTTTGGGATAACCTCACAAGTGTCACAGATGACACATTTGGCGTTTTTTGCTGGTTTGTCAGTAGCAGCTCCTGAAACGCAAGACTGCCACACATCTGTTCGACCAACGCCAGTTAATCTGGAACCAAGAAAGCTGGCAAATAATTTTTTTTTGCACATGAAACCCGAGAAGTTATACTTACATCTTATGCCATTAACTTGCCCTAGGTCAAGGTTTCCTTCCACATATAGCTTTGCAAAAATTGCATAAAAAGCACTTGAAGCAACAAAAACATAACATTCCGGAAACATGCTTTGCCGATCTGATCAGCTGTTCAAAACACTTCCTACATTGGAATAGACGTCAGGTGAAGTATGGCATGTCCGCCATTACGTGCCCGAAACTGCAAGTGATGTCATTATTGCGGAAAATGTATTTTTTTTTTATCTTTGGGCCCTATAAGCATAAAGCCATGTTTGACTTTATGCTTTTCTGAATAGTTTCTGGGATGTTTAGAACTCAAATTGCACTGCTGTGGCGGCTAAGTACTGTTTAGAACACCAGAATAGGGAGGATGGTGTAGTTTATTAGATTGATACATATATACCAAAATGACACAGTATATCACTGTGACAACAGCGTTTGTTTTCATTCAAAGGATTTATGGTTTTTCCTATAATACCTGGTGGGCCAGTCTCTAGTCAAAATGCCCGAGCCGATTTTTTGTCCCAGTCCAGCCCTCTTGATAAGGTATACAATAGTATACTGTTAATTCTGGTCTAACTGTGTTCATGAACCATACTGGATAGAACTACTTATTTTAGTGCCAAAGGGTTGTTATACAATGCTGGGTTAGACATTGTTTGTTTTGTTCCTTTAATAAGATTTACTAGTAATTTCTTTTATTGTGTCAAATGTGTCAGAGTAAATATTGGACAAGGTGGATTTCTTTCTATATTTTTTTTGGTCACTTAAAATTATTTTATTCAATTGTAGTTACTTTAACAACTGTCGCTAAAACGTGGGTGAATAGTTCCTCGGTTTAGGGTGGACCTGTTCCAAGAAGACGGCGGAAGTATTTGGGGGTTAAGGGATGCTTGTATGTTCTTACACAGGCAGGGGTGTGGGAAGGGTTGCGCTCTCAAATCTGTAAATTCTCAACATGGTACAACGGTTTTTTGTTTTTGTTTTTTTTATATATTTATTTCTTTGCTAGTACAGCTATAACATATGTGATTATATATAGCAGAAGTCTTAATTGAGGTCTGCGTAAGTTAGTAAAAATAAAACAAGTCATTAGTAGGATCAAGAAATTAAAAGCCAAAATTGTGCTTCTACAAGAAACTCATTTGCTAGGCAGTGAGACAAATAGAATGAAACATAGATGGCCAGGTCAAATTTTTTCATCTCCTTACTCCTCCAGTTCTAGGGGCGTTATGATAATGATACACAAATCTATAGCTTTTCATGTTGAGCATGTGATTAAGGATTCTAATGGATGTTTTTTAATACTACAAGGTAACCTACTATCTACTAGACTGAATTTAATTAATATCTATGGCCCAAATGAAGATAATCCACATTTCTATAGCAATTTATTTCTTAAAATTTCAGATTTACAAGTTAAATGTATAATTTCTGGGGACTTAAATTGTGCTTTGAACCCATAAAAGGGTGAATCGTCAGGCATGGATAACACTCATAATAGAATACAAAAGGTGATCAAACAATTTATGAAGGAGTTAAATATAACTGACATGTAGCGAGATCAAAATCCAACCAAATTACAATATTCTTGCTGGTCAGGTACATACAAAGTGTATTCCAGAATAGATTACTTTTGGTATCAACTGAGCTGGTTCCTTATACAAAAGATTGCCCGTATAAGGAAATATTAATATCTGACCATGCAGCCATTACTTTGACTTTCATAGAGCCAAAACTCGAATTAAATGGAGGTTTCAATTGAAGTGGATGCAGGACAAACAGTTTCTTGAGTTTTTAGGCAAACAAATTAATGAATATTTTGAGCACAATTCAAATCAAACATCGGCAAGTGTGAGACCAGCTTTCAATCAGGCCAAAATAAGCAGGACAATGTAAAAGAATTATTACTATTGAGAATACAATATAACGAAATGACAAGTGAAAAAGCAGCTGCAAACTTATTGAGATTAAAGCAACAATTCTATGACCAAGGTGAAAAACCCAGCAAACTCCTGGCTTGGCGTATAAAACAGCAGGAATCTGAAAAAGCAATTACAAGCCTTGAAATTTACAATGGAAACATCATAGTAGACCCATTAGAGATAAACAATGCATTTAAAGTGTTTTATGAAACGTTATTTAATTCTGAATTCAACAACGCAACTAGAATGCAATCTTTATTTTTTAGATAAAGTTGATATACCAAAAATTTCTGATGAAGGCAAGGAAAATGTTGACAGGCAAATTAGTATACATGAAATTATTGATGCTATAAACTCTCTAAATGCTGGTAAACAGCTGGCCCAGACGGATTGCCAATTGACCTTTACAAAATACTCTAAAGATAAATTAGCACAGCCCCTCTTAGATATGTATATAGAATGTTTTAATACTGATGGGCCAAACGTATCATGAGCAGGTAGCAATATGACACTGTGTGAAGGCTATAATGTAAGTCAGCACATGTTGTCCTACATACAAACAAACACACGCAATCACCATAATCTTCTTTTCATTTACAGTTTTAACACAAAAAAGGGACCACTTTGCACTGATCCAAATGCTCAGTGGGTCAAGGATCATAAGTTTTGCTAACACAGATACACACAGATATGAAAAGTATTTGTGGAGATGAACTGAAGCTCCTCTTCGTCTCTCTTTCCTCTACAGTCATTGGCAAGATGAGTGGAGTGTCTCCCACAAAGGCTCCAGTCCACGATGAAACATTGCACCTCTTCTGCCACACCAGCATCTGCTCATACCCAGAAAGCAGACAGGTCTGGCCCGGTAAGTGGTATGTCATCCAGATATGATTAGATTAGATTAGATGAAACTTTATTAATCCCTCGGGTGGGTTCCTCTGGGAAATTCTGTTTCCAGTAGCACAGCACCGACAGAAGTTGCATGTTACAGACAGTGTTGGTGCCTTGAGGTGACTTTTGTTGTGATTTGGCGTTATATAAATAAAATTGAACTGAATTGAGTAACAGAATACATGTACGTGTATTTAAAATACAAAATATGAGTAACTGTATTCCGTTACAGTTACCATTTAAAAAGGTGGTATTCAGAATACAGTTACTTTGTTGAAATAAAGGGATTACACGACGGTCTTTTCCTGTTTCATATGTTAGGCTATGCCCTCTCAATTTTGGTAATTCCACGCCAGTGGAAACCCAAACAAAACACACATTAAGAGGCCCTAATGCCTGTGTCTCAATCTCGCATCTCATAATGGCGTGAAGAAATATTTTTAAATATGATTTAATATGAAGGCAATAGGCAGAATGCTACAGACACAGCCCTAAAGAATGTAGCCTCATGGGCAGTGTAGTCCGTGCTGCAGGGAGAATGGACTGCCATACCCGTTATGTGTCTTTGAGCACAAGAAGGGTGAAAAAGGAGAGTGGAAAAGTACAAGTTGTCACCGGGCAGAATAGGAGCTGGAAGCATGTAAATATAATAATAACCACTGCAGCCAAGAAGAGTGCCTGACGAGCCCAGTTGTAAGTAAGCTATTAAGACTCGACTGTACACTGTATTCGTGTTTTCATCCGAAACAATAAGTTCAGTTGGAGCAGTCTTTCAACGCCTCTCTCTGTCTCTCGCTAGCAAAGTTGACCCACACAACAAAGTAAAGCTATTTTTTGGCTACGAGCCGACAGGGACCCCGCCGTATTAGTCAGAGGTCCCTTTACTACAGTTTGGAGTCGCGGACCTTCAGTAAAAGTAATAAATCACACAGCAATAGTACATTCACGTTGTTGTAAAAAGCATGATAATATATTAAGTAATCCAAAGTATTCAGAATACGTTACTGTCATTGAGTAACGTAACAGAATACGTTACAAAATAAATTTTGGGGCATGTATTCTGTAATCTGTAGTGGAATACATTTTAAAAGTAACCTTCCCAACACTGCTTGTGGGTAACAGACTTCTCCGAAAACATCTGAGCACTTTGGCTCTGTGGCTTTGTGATGTCTTGATAAATCGAGCAGATATTTGAAGTTTACACAGCTACATTGAAAATGTGTAAATATGTTAAAAGTTTATTTTGTGACCCAGAAAGAGTAATATTTCAAACTCTTTAGCCGAGCTCCTCCATCATTGCTGTGTTTGAAAAGTATTTTTTATATTATTATACAAATATTATGAATAACAACTTAATTAATAAAGTATTGAAAAGAGAAATAAGAGTAATATTACAGCTTAGTAGCTGCCGCCATTGTTGGAAACTGGAATTGGCTGGGCCATGCTATGAATTCTGGGATAGGTTGGGCCACAAAGGATACAGCTGACCCATCCCTCAAATTCGGGGAAATGAAGGACACATTTGTCGGCTACATTTGGAGCAAGCCTTCAAATTGGGACAGCCTTCACCGCCTGGCTCTGACGTAATTGGCCTTCAAATGCAGGCCTCAACTGGGACAGTAATTGTTTGTTGTTAGATCGTCTGTGTATCACCCTCTGCTTTCCTCCATGGTCTGCGCCTCAGGGTTTCATGATCTGTGTTACACATGTCTCAGACTCTAAGGCTTTGTATTGCTTTTTGTAGTTGCTCCCAGTTTAGGTTTTTTTATTTTAGTTCTTAGTCACTTTCTGCTTTTGTTTCTATTCTGCTCCTGCCGCCATTAAAGACACTTTCAACTCCTTTCATCAGTGTCTGCATTTGGGTCCACATTCTCTCATGCCGTCTGCCTTAGCAGACATGACACTGATGCTCTGTTATATTTGACTTATCTCATAGTGTATGAACTGCATTTTGATGTTTTATTCAAATGGCTTGAAAAACAAAAACAAAAAAAGAAAGTAAGGGTACCATTTTTGCCTGCATGGTAAATCACGAAAATCCTGTCATCTTTGTCAAATTTAGAAAAATAACTTTTTCATCTTGTTTAAGATGATTAAGACTATATTTTAATTTTCCACATTATCCTAGTTATATTTTGACTTCCATTATCCCAACAGAATAAGGAACCTTTCTGAAGCCTTTCTTTAGTAAAACACTGAATGCTGATGTCAGCATTAACATCTGTGTGATGGGAATATGGCTGCAGCAAACTTCTTTACTTCCCTCTTCTTTCACTTTTTAAAAACACCAGATGCTGAAAGTTAAAATAAAGTTAGTGATGGTGTTCTTGTAAGAAAAGTTTCTGTTCCTTAATCTTTACACTCTAACGTGAAACACTTCTCAAAACTCCGAAGCCAAAAATGCTAATATTGTTATGTAGCAGACAAAATGCATATAACAGACTCGACTTAAAATGTAATGCCTTCAAGATTCTGAATGTGGTTTGGTTACATGTCTACCTGCTATATTTGCATAAAGACAGAAACTAGCAGCATTGCAATGGGCCAATAGTTCAATGTAATGATGCAATGACCACAATGAGTATCATTCACAGAGAATTAGGGAACAGCTGCAACCACAGCAGTGGAAAATGCCTTCTCATTTCAGAGGAGCTCAAACCAGCGTCCCTCTGTGTCCAGGATGTGTACGTCCTCATCAATGAAAGAGTGGCCACTGGCCTGAGGAGGAACGCCAGTCACTTGGATGAGTGATGAAATGTTTCTCCCACTAAAAATGCAACATCCAGAACCTGACAAATTTAATTTAAGTTAGAAAATTGATTAACAAAATTTGTTCTCCATTAATTCTCCAACAAATACACTGATAAAGTATCATGCTGTGACCTCTGGATTCTGAAAACCTCACATTTCAGCAGTCTAAGCCGGGAAGAGAAATTGCCCAATTTTCCAATAAAAATCGTGTGATGAAAGTTGTCATTTTGCGCAATTCCTCTTAAATCACTGTTTACTTGCATGCAAAGAGAGGAGGAGAAAACAGAAGATGACTAATAACTTCTGCTTTTAAGACCTTAAATATCCACCATTTCCAAAAATCTCTAGATCTTCAAGCTCTCCAGGGAAGAAAGTAGATCGAACAAATATAATTGTGTATTCAGAATTTTTCAAGCTGTTTGAAAACGGTAAACTCTGGAAGCCTGTCTGTGCTGCTCTGCACAGTCTTGGTAGTTTTGGCCATGTCTGGATCAGAAGGTAAGATTGAACTTCATATAAACACCATGTAAGGTTTTTCTGTCGGCTCTTCTCTGTTTAAAAATCTTTTCTTTCTTTTTTCTTTTTTTTGTTCCAGGAAAGAATGACGTAAAACTGGCCACGTGCTGCAAAACTGTCAGCAATAAGGAGATCACTGAACCAATTTTGGGATACTTGATCCAGAGAGCAAACCGACCCTGTGTCAACGCAGTCATGTAATTTTTTTATGGCACATTAAAAGCATCAACTGTAGCCCAGGAATGATTTATTACAAATTGTTAATTACTAAGAAATATGAAATCTTTTTTTCACATTAATGTACTGGCTACATAACTTTAGCCTAAAGATGTAGATGTGATGTTTTTGTTGCTCTTAAGTTAAACTTAATACATAACATGTTCATTTACTTATTGTTAATATTATCTCAAATGAACTGATTAAAGTGTTGCTACTAAGTTCATCGTTCATTTCTCGTTCCTGCAGCTTTAAGACACAGTCCGGTGATTTCTGCGTCAATGTGAGAGCTCCCTGGGTTCTTGCCAAGATTGTTGCATTCGAGTGAGTTTTACATCACCTTCCACTGACTCGCATGCTCACTTCGACTTTTCAAATTTGATCAGTCCTCATATACTTTTGTCTTTTGTTGTTTTTCTCACAGGAAAGCAAAAGCTCAGCTTACAACTGCATCTGAGGTCTCCTCATAGAAGATGACTGATGGTGAAACCTTTTCAGGAATGCAGGAAGAAGTAAATACACCAATACTTGAAGCCTTATGCCCTCATTGGGCATTTTTGTACATTTTTTCAACTTTAAAAAAATAAAATAAAATTGGTGATCAATTTGGGCAATTCATTTTCTTTTAAGTCAGTTTTTGGAACTCTAGTGTCTTTTACTCTAACTTGTCATCCATACTCTCTTGATGCATGCCCATAATATTCATTACATGGAAAATAACTGGGTTTTTGTGAGTTTTTAAAAATAAGTAATTAATAAACCAGTTTAAAACTGTTTAAACTGGCATTTAAAGGGCTAAAATCCTGAAAATAATTTAATGTTTGATCATTTTTTAAAAGGGTTCGAGATGATTAAGTCCTTTATGAAAAAAGAAGCAGAAAAAATATTGTTGTATGACGATTTTCATGGCAGATATTTGCCATCTACATTTTTGTACATGAAAATGTTGAACGGATGCAAAGGAGGAGGAGGGCACAAGAGCTCAGCACGTGATACTGACTGGAAGCAACACAGCTGCTGTTGACAAAGCAGCAGAGTCAGATATGAATGTGTATTGAATTCATCGTGTAAATATACCAGATTTATCCACATACGCTAGTTTTCACCTTTTTTTTTTACTTTCAGTAAGTTTACTTTTAGTTTATTTTTACTTTCTTAAGATGCAGGAGAATCTGATTCATCATGATTGAGCATTTCATTAAAGTAATGTTTAAAAGACATTTTTCGTTTGTTCTTTCAGCTGCAGCCTCGCTGGTGTTTAACTGTCTGACAGTAAAGAAGATAAAAGATACGTGCAAACACAAACACATGAAAAGTATTTGCAGAAAAGCTTAAAGCTCTTGTTTGTCTGTTTTTTCGTTCCAGTCATCGCCAACATGGCGAAGATGTGAAGCTGCCTTCCTGCTACAGTATCTCCTTACATACATTTGCTCATATCGTGGGAATTCTTATAGAGTGTCTTTCTTTGACCATGTCTCACTGTGTTTTATTCTTGATGTTGCATTTGAGTCTTTCATGACTCTATTTTAACTTATATTAAAATAAATGGATGTCTAGACGGACCCCCTGAATTAATCATCTGAAATCTTTTTATTCCTTTATTCCACTGCTTTCAGGCATTTCTGTGCATCCAAATTTATATATAGATATCGAAACACACATACACTCATATCTTTACAGTTTGTTAATATCTTCATAGTCTCCAATAATGTTACACCCCAGTGCTTTCATTTGAACCCCAAGTGTCATTGTCTTTGAAAAAGCACAGAGTATAATGCATCTATTTTGCGAAAATAAATAATTACACAAATGTTTCAAGACTTCCAAAAGGGTACCCTGTTGTTCCCTTCGTAATAACAGAACTATCAGATCATACAAACAGAGATAATATAATTATCTGAGAAACAATTGTCAATAAGCAGAGGAGTTATTAAAATATTAATGCAAGACATGGAAGCAGCTGGTGTTGTTCCCAAATTAGGAACAATATTTTAAAATTGTTCCTTGGTTACATTCAAGAGATGTAACCAAGATACTGCCTCTATTAGATAGTTATTAGATAATAACTGCGAAATGGGGTGAGACTGAAATTCTTCTTCTCTTAGACAACCTTTGAGGCTGTCACAGGGCAGTTGTGGAGCTGTTTTGCAAAGAAGAATGGGCAAGGATTTCAGTCTCTTGATGTGCAAAGCTGGTAGAGACATACCCTAAAAGACTGGCAGCTGTAATTGCAGCAAAAGGTGGACTCAGGGGGCTGAATAATTACGCACACCCCACTTTTCAGTTATTTATTTGTAAAAAAATTTTTGAATCATGTATGATTTTCATTCCACTTCTCACGTGTACACCACTTTGTATTGGCCTTTCACGTAGAATTCCAATAAAATTGATTCATGTTTGTGGCTGTAATGTGACAAAATGTGGAAAAGTTCAAGGGGGCCGAATACTACGGAAGCGTAGAGCTGCCACCCAGGCAAAAGAAAAATAGAGGTATATCACGTTATAACGTGAAAACTTTATTGTTCTAACAAGATACTTTTCATGTTTGTACAACATAATATCACATTATTACAATATACATAATTATCACGGAATCTGTAGAAATGGAGCTATTGATGGCTTTTCGAGAGTTATGATTTGCCGTCATGCTTATTCAACAAACAATGACCCCAAAGTCATTGCTGGATTTTTCATAGCAGAAGTTGAAAAGAGGATGGGAACACCTGCTAGGATTCGCTCTGATTTGGGAACAGAAAATGTCACAATGGCGGAGATGCAACGATTCTTGCGATGGATTATGTATCCGAACGTCAGAAACTGTTTTATTACTGGATCCAGCAATCACAATCAGCGTATTGAAGGCTGGTGGGCCTTTCTGTGACAACATCATGCTCAGCACTGGATAAATCGTCTCCAGGAACTAAAAGACCATGACTGCTTTTCTGGATGTTTTTTGGACAAGCAGCTCATATTGTTTACGTGCCTCAATGTCATCAAGGTATGTAACCATGTTTATATTCTTTTAATGAGTCATTGTGTGTGTGTGTGTGTGTTAGAGAGAAAGAGAGACACGGAGACAGAATAAAAAGTTTTCTTTAACACCATCCCTATTATCACTGTGTTCAGGATATGAAAAAATGCATATTTCACTGACCAGAAACATAAAATCACACTGTCTAAAACAATTCACGTTTAATAATTACTTTAAATTTTCCACAGTATCACATGTCTACCACTGTTATTCTTGTTGTTGAGTTTTTCTGACTGTCACTGTGTGGTGCTTTTGGGTAACATGTTGAGCCAAGAGAAATGTGTTCTTTTACTGATATAAGATTTTTAAATTTTTAATATTTAATAGGAAGAGCTGCAGCAAGTTGCACATATGTGGAACACCCACATAATACGCAGAAGCAGAAATCCAGTTACTCCAAGTGGACCTCTGATTCTCATGTACACCATCCCTCATCTCTTTGGAGGCAGTGGATGCTTGTAAGCAAGAATGCCAACAGAGAGGACCTTATACCTGTGATGAAACCGTTTTTAGCTTGTGTTGCCTTATAGTGTCAGAGAACTTCTTACTTCCACCAAGCACAGCAGATGAATCCATTGAACTGTATCTCTTCCTGAGAGCCTATATACTGAAGGACTTATAAACCTAAATATAATTGGGCTTTGGGACTTTTTACGCACATGTTTTTTGGTACAATGTTTTATTTGTGCAATAAACAATAGAAAAGACAATCATTATTATTTTGTTTGGATTTTCGGTTCAAGATAGTAGCAAGCAAGCATGTCTAAATATATTTAACCAAATCTGTGTACTCCAGTGAAGAATCAAAATTAAAGCAGGTCCTTGTATTAGTATTGCTTTTCTATTTTTTAACATTTTGACATTTATTCAAAAAACAGGTGTTTGCTTCCCATCTAAAGAAAACATCTGAAACCTGTTTATTAATTGAAATGAGAACATTGACGTAAATGCTTGAATATGCAAAATGTTTTAAAAATAAATCAGTAGAAAGACATGCATTGAATAATCGCTACCTTTTGACATTTCCAATTATTTTTTAACTGGATTTCTATTATATCTGATTTCTGTTTTAAGACTGTCGAAAACATATTTTTTTAAACTGCTGATCCTATACATTCTCATTCATGAAATATTGTTTTCAATTTTACTGAACACATTGTGCAACTGTTATTCACCCACGAACAGTTTCTTGTAAACTGGCAAATATAAAAATTCTGCATTATTTAATAATTAACAAACACTGTTAGATGTTAACCTCCCTTTTATTTGTGCTCAAGGAGAAGAAAACACAGACTCTTGGTAAACACTACAAAACTTAACTTATGTGCCAATTTCCTGTGTCTTTTATTCCAGTCAACTATTGCATCAAACACATTGCCTTCCAAAGTTATTCCCTTAAAATATGTTCTAAACAAATGACTGGTGGAAAGGTTAAAAAAAAAAGATACATGAAAATAATTAATATTCAATCTGTTGAATTATTACTAAACAAAACATCCCCTCTAGCAGACATCTTGTATCCTACAAAACTGTACCACAGACCTGTGGAAATGACCTTGACACATGATAAGAACTTATAATAAGCATAGTTCATCTCTTGCTGCTAACCATATGAACTTATTAAACATAATTAATTAACATTTAAACTAGTAAAACTTTTAAGTATGAAAATTTACAATTTTCATGGTGGAAACAAATTGATGTTATCCACATTTTCTTTAAAATAAATATGAAAAAAAAAGGTTGTTTTTTTGGGGGGGGGGGGGTTACTAATAAAACACTTCCCTGAAATCTAAGCTCTTTCTTTTTTTATACAATGATGTGTTCCCATTTTGTGGGTTTAAGAAACTTTATAGCTTCGTAGCCCGTCACTCTTAGTGCAAACCTTTCATTCTTTGGTTTAAACATGATGGACTTTAATCAAGCTATGCTGAATTCATAAGAGCTTTTAGCAGCCAAAACATTGTCCAGTTCATTTCATAGTCCTGGGTAGGATGTGTATGTCCATGGTAGTTCCAGAAGAGGGCCGCATGTGTGTGCCACAGGTCATCGTGCCAGTCCATCCACAGGTGTGAACAAAAGCTTTCTCGTTGTTGGCTTTTTATCTTCATACATTAGTAGGACATCTTGTGGGCTTTGAAAAGCTTCTTTTAGGAAGTCCTTGCAACTAAGGACATTTTCTCTGCGGCATATGCTGGTTTTTGGATTAATTGTTTGTGTGCGACTTTTTTTTTAAAATCAATGTAGGTGTATTTTAGAGGGTGTATGAGGAGTGCTGGATCGTTGAACTGACTGATCATCTCCTCCAGAATAGTACCCCTGTGAAGTTTGATGGTAACGCAGACAACATCATATGAACCTGCAGAGCTTATTGCTTCCTTGCTTATAGATGTATCTGGACTACTGACTGCTGTGTTTGTTGGAGGAAGTGTAATGGATGTGATGACCAGATCATCTTCCTCAAACTGCAGGAATGGTTCATCTATTACAGTGTCATCAAGTTGACAAGGCAGAGGCTCTCCAAGGTAGGGTCCAATCCGATTATTAAGTGATGACGTGACAAATCCTACTTCCGGGCCTAAAGTAGTCTGCGTTTAATATGGCTTTTGTGTTGTTAACATGTTTAATGCTTTGTATTTTCTTCTATTTAATCTCAAAAAGCTCCTAAAACAGTCAGTGATCACTGTTGACCTCCCTCGGCTTTTATTACCACTAATCATTTATTTAAGCTCAGTTTTTAAAACCTTAGGATGTAACTACAGCCCAGCCCATGCAGCAGTATATGAACGACTAACCTCGTATTGTGGATGGATTATCTCAGTTGTTCTCCTGGCTGAAGTTTGGTCCTTTTACAGCATCCTGCCATGCGATTACATTTGTTCCTGACCACCGAGAACACTCACGTTAACTTTTATCGAGTGGAAAAAAGTTAGCTTGTTTATATTATGCTAACATGGCTGTGTCGCTAGCGGTCACGTAGCACATCATTATATACCAGCTAGCCCAACTTCAGTAACCCTACAAACGTCACTGCTGTTAAGTTTTCTGTCTTCATTTATGTTGGAAGTGATAACAGAGCTGTACGTTTTAATTTGTTTCCAAAACCCCGCAGTCAGGACATGCTATATTGTATTTAGATGGAAGCTAGCGAGTTAACTTCCTGCTAACTTCTAACTCCGTTAAATGTCATAAATTCCATTTTCATGGATGCCTGGACGTTAAACTCAGTTGTTACACCTGGTAGAGCAGAACGCTGATCATTTTATTAAAGATGAAAGACTTAAGACAGTGTTTTAACTCTCAGTAATGCCACAGTGATCATTTGATATATGGACCTGCAGCAGAGTTTAGGCCCAGACACGGCTAGTGACGTCAGGCTGAACGATCAGATCATTACCTTAGATGTGTCTAATAATACATCTTCATCAGCATTCCTAGATTCTGATGATGAGATCACAACAGTGTGAGAAGCTTCTTCATCTCCATGATGTGAGTCAGTTAGTTGTGTAACATTGTTTACATGTGTTTTCCCTCTATCATAAACTTCTTCATCATTGGAAAATCTTCCTGTGCACAAGTAAAATCTCAACATTCCCATTTTAAGTGCTGAGTAGAGTTCTCCAACTGTGATATCTTCATCAAATACATATGGAACTCCAAAGTGTTCAAAATTAAATAAATAAATAGGACATGATGAAATAAATAACTATGTGAATAAATAAGACACATATATAATGCGAGAATGATATTGTGAAATAATGGAACACATTTTGAAAAAAAAAAAGCTTGTTATTGTGAAATATATTGCATTTTGCTATATAAATGTACTTATTATTGTGAAATATTATTTCATGGTCATTATTTTTCACAATAACAGAGATTATTCCTGAGGCATTTTATTTATTTCCAGCTGTTTTTAATCCAAAATGTCCTTTTTTCAAAGTCAGTCTTTATTTCAAAATCCCGTTTTTCCCAATGGCCTATTTATTTCATAATGCGACTTTTCAGCAGAATCACTTTGTCTGTCAATCAAGAAAGACAGGGCGGAGCCAGTTGTGTGATTGGTTGCTCCTTTACTCAGACATAACTAATAGCAGATGAAGTGTCAATTTAGGTTTAATGGTGCAATGCGTCTCCTACGCAGACGGCGTATGCAGCTCGAAATAAAGTTAAGGCACCGACAAGTGTAAAACACGTTACAGGTGTATCAATGCTTGTGAAGGGCATGGCTGCAGGAGACAAGTCAGTTTCTGAGTTACTCAGAGAAGTTGCTAACCGCTTAGATTGTACGTCTTCACCTCAGTCTGAGAGAGTATTGCAGCAGCGTACTGGAGATGAAGCAGTCCCTGGTCCAAGTTCTCATCAAAACAGCACAGTGTTAACGTTAGCAGATGCTAATGCTATCACAGCTATCTCCACTCCACGAAATGCGGTTCAGGGTAAGTAACGATGTTATTACTGCTTTGTTATTCTGTCTGTCTGCCAAAAATTTGCTTTTTAATCAGTTCAATCACATATTTTTATACTGTTTATATCATAGCAAAGAAATCAATAAATTAGGTAAGAGAAGATAATCGTTTTCTGGGTTAATGTCTGTATCACTATTTACATAGTTGTAGGTAAGAGTTAATCATGACTGTTTTAAAGTGTCTTATCTTCTCTGCTAATACGGAAGTCAAGTAATCTATGTGAACGAAAGGAAGGCAATTTTATTTCAATGTAGTGATTTTGTAAGCGGGTAAAATGCTTGCAAATTAAATAGCAATTAATCTAAGCTTTTAGAATTTTTTTTCAATATTGTTTTTCTCTTTTTAAAGCTGAAGTCGCAAGACTGTTTGCCCCCTTACAGAGCGAGGCCTTCCTCAGCACCACTTTCATCTCTGACCCCGCAATCTTCCAAGAAAGCATGCCGCTCCATTTACACACACACCTTCTTCTGTTTACATGATCATATGTCAGACACAGTGCCAGCTAAAGCAGTCAAATTTGACCTAGCAGCAGCTGGACTTGGAGAGAAACAGATTTCATTCCAAGATGATGCTACATGTCATTTGATAATATTTCAAGATTTAGTTTAACTACCTTTTTACTCTTATGTGTACCATTTTTTGTTGTAATGTACAGTAAGTAATGTGTTTTACAGGAAGGGATGATGACCCAGAAGTGGTCAAGGCAAAGATTGAGGATACCTTCCCTCAGCTAAAAGACACAGGAGGGTTTGAACTGCTGAGAATCTCGAGTACAACACGAAGTCGTAAACTGTGCACAATCCCAAGCCCAGACACTGGATATACAGTGCGATATCTCCGCAGTCCATTGAGTGGAATTGGACAAGCTTTGATCTATATAAGGCCACTGCAGAAAAGTATTGATTTGGAAGACGTGAGTAATGACTAGGGTCACAATATATTATTTGCATGTATTAATAAACTAGTTCAAATGGCTAGCAGAACTCAACTATGTGTCAAATCACTTTAGCTGTCAGCTGGTTAGAAACATGACTGCATATGAGTAATAATGGTTCTGAATGCGTATGTAAGCAATTGTTAGAAAAGGTGTAGAAGGAGATGTCATTTTGTGTTTACAATTTGTTTCTGCTGCTCACATGTTGACAAATGCAATTGCAGAACTGTCAAAATATTTTTATAACAGCATGCACCAGATGTACATATACATACGTATATATTCTTTTTTTTTTCTCCATATTCTCTGTAGAGCCTGACAACCCTCCAGCAACAAGGACCCCCCACAAAATGCCTGAAATGTGACATTAACATTCCTTTAAATAAAATGAAAAACCACATCACTAAATGCACAAAGTAAGGAACATCTTTGATTTTCTGTATATTTTAGTATACAGTGTGGAAACTAAGTAAATCCATCCATCCATCCATTCGCTTCCGCTTATCCTTTTCAGGGTCGCGGGGGGCGCTGGAGCCTATCCCAGCTGTCATAGGGCGAGAGGCAGGGTACGCCCTGGACAGGTCGCCAGTCTGTCGCAGGGCTAACACATAGGGACAGACAACCATTCACGCTCACATTCACTCGCACATTCACACCTAGTGGCAATTTGGATTATCCAATTAACCTATCCCCACAAGCTGCATGTAAGTAACTAAGTAAATCCACTTTATATATTGGTGATGGATGTTGAAACCTCTGCCAATCCCTCTCACAGTTCACTGAGTGGTGCTGAACCTCAGTCTGTTACTGAAAGTCAGGCTAGGCAGACTCGTAGTACAACAGCAAGGTCAGAGGTCCCTGGAATCTGTCCTGCGGGGTAGAGGAACCAGATGCTATCATCTTGGACTCCACCATAAATTCAGCAAGAGCAGAGCAATCATCAAGTGATATGGTAGTACAGGAAAATGCATCTCATCAAGATGAGGAGAAGTCAGTTCTAGGGGGAAAACCAGGTAGTGACAGGAATTAAGTTGGGAACATACCAGACAAATGGCAAAAATTACATATATTTTATTTCTTTTGATTGATCCATACAAATGTGTACCTTTCAGAGTGAAAATGTGAACAAGATGCAACCAGAGCAGCCTGGCTCTACAAGTTTAAGTTACTTTCAAAGTATGAGACCAGAAAGGCAGTAGTCCTGCAAATGGACTTGCGGGAAAGTATTGTGGATCAACGGAGGTCACTTATCTCCCTCTATAAAGCCCCAAAGGTAGAGTGGGCATGCCCTGTCAGCTGCAAACTGGAAGGTATTGTTTCTGTATTGGGAAAACATTAGAAATCCAGTGACTGACTAATCCAGAACTTCACAAGTTTTGCTGTTGGAGAAGGGGTGAAGAGATTGTTCTTCTCAAAGGCAGTTTCTCTAGTACAGTCTGGTTTGCATTTGAATTTTGATATGTATGTATGTATGAAATAGACTGGCCACATGTATAGTGGATTAAATAAGAGAATATTTCATCATGTAAAGAAAATGTGTTTGTTATGTAAATGAGTTAATTGTGTTAAAATTACTGCCTGGATTTCTCATACGCAACATAACCTAGCTGTACTCTTTTCAGGGAACACAGATCTTACAAGACTGTTTGACGGTGAGAACACTTGACTCCATCCACTTCTCAGACCTTGCTTGAGAGTGACTTGTTTTTGGTGGCAGGTAAGAAAGTTATGTACAGAAATAAGAGGAAGAGTAATTTAAAATAATACATGTGCAGCACTAAAGGAAACAGCATTACTTGTGTTACCTTATCCTAACTGTAACCATAAAGATGAAAAATAGATTGAATACAGTTACAAAACTGTTTGTTTTTACTAGAGATGGCACGATACCACTTTTTTATGTCCGATACTGATATCATAAATTTGGATATCTGCCGATACCGATATGAATCCGATATAGTGTTTTTTAATCAACAAAACTGTTTTTTAATATCTTGCTGCATTTTGTATAAGTTCATACTCAAATTTAAAACAACAACTACACTAAAGCTATTCTGTTATACCTGTATGTAAAAAAAAAAAATTTCATAGTTCAGCAATACTGATCAATCTAATAAACTTAAACCTACACCATCCTCCCTATTCTGGTATTTTAAAGAGTACTTAGCATAAATATTAAGCAACCTAACTAATAGGGTTCCAACTCCCAGCAACAACAAAAATAAATAAATAAAAAATAGGGAACCACCCCTCACGCTCCACCTCATGATGCTTAATCGACGTAATCAACCTTAATTTGATGCAGTGTGAAAAAAAAATGCACAGAAATCAATTATTTTTCAAGAATAATTAAATAGATTCAACATCTTTCTTTAACAGAACTGCAGACTGCACAGATGGTACCTTCCCAAAGGAAAAAGTACTATAGCTTACTAGGGTATATATATATTAGACTTAATAGTTACTATATACACAGTAATGGACTTCTATTCATTTTGCATCAAATTAAAACTTTGGGTGTCAGATAATTATTTATTAAAAGCTAGACATTTTAAATGAGAATAAGAAAGAAAAGTATGTCTCTGTGCCCCCTTTTCCCTGTTAATGCCCTATCGGCCCCCCTGGCTAAACTTTGCTAGATCCGCCCCTGCACAGTTACCAGCGTCAGCTACATAGAAAAAGATCCTGGTGTAGAAAGTAATATTAAATACATTCTAACAACAGCTGATCAAGCTTAAACGTGCCGCTGTTGTTCAGCCGCTGGTTTCCTCTTTCTGGTGCAAAGTGGGCCAAAAGCAAACTAGAGACACGGACTCGCGACAGAAAAGCCGATCAGCTGATCGTTAAGCAGTTTCATGATTGAAGTAGCAGCAAGAAGAGGCAGTCGCTTGTTAAGCTTAACGCAGGAATGCTTTACAAACATTCAGAGATGGACTTACACACTTGCTTTACTTCTCTCGGGATAACTTTGTCGGAGATGAAATGCCAGGTTGCTAGCGAAGCTCCAAATGCTATCCAGACCACCGACAGGTCCCGCATGCCACAGCCGCTCTATCACGTGATGCATACTGCTCCGACGTGCTAACGTTCTGAGGTGAGTTACGGCGTGTTGCAAGTTTTGTGAGGTGCTTTCGTGATATTTAATGGATCGGATTACATTTTTTATTTTTCTCCGATATCCGATCCAGTAATTTAGGTCAGTATCGGACCGATACCGATACGTAATATCGGATCGGTCCATCTCTAGTTTTTACCCCCTTGCAATGTTAGGCTAAGTGAATTTATTATGTTTGATCTTAGGAAGAATAATGGGACATTCATTCATTCATGGTGGACCGTGTGTGTCTGGTATAAGTCCTGCAATCATCCATGTCCTTTTTGGTGGCTCACCTGAAACAGCTACAGTTCAGATTGAGGATTGCCCTGATATTGATATCCGCCCCCTGAGTTTGATGGGTGAGGCTGACAGATAAAATTATTTCAAGATGAGAGCCAGGCGCCAGGACTGCCAAAATGAAATAAATAAATATATCATTAAATAATGAAATATCGCGATAGAATATGAGTAAAACGCGCATGCGCAGTGCCTTTGTTTTCATACGCACATGGCCGATTGTTGAGTGAAACAGATGAACCAGAATTGGTTTGTAAAAATGGTGCAACTTCAGTGATGTGGAACTGGTTTGGTGTTTGTCCGTCAGATACATGACAAAGCACATTTTTTTGCAGAACACGCAAGCGGCCGTCGTTATTGTCGTATTTGTCGGACTAAGATGCTCTTAAATCTGGGAGTAATCTGGGTCCTAAACTCCGTCTTTTTCAGGTCAAACAACACTGCAGCATCACTGAGAGTTAAAAACTGTCTAAATTCTTTCATCTTTAATAAAACGATCAGCATTGCTGCTTTACCAGGTGTAACTATGAAGCTTAACTTCCAGGCATCCATGAAAACAAAATTTATTACATTTAACGGAGTTAGAAGTTAGCAGGAAGCTAGCGGAAGTTAGCTCGCTAGTTTCAACAGGGATCTGTGTTAGGCCCTACCCTGTTCTCACTGTATATGCTTCCTTTAAGTGTCATTTTTGAGAAATACCACATTGCCTTTCACTATTATGCCGATGACATCCAGATCTATTTTGAGCTGAATGATGATCTAGCTATGTCCGTGAGTAACTTTCGAGAGTGCATGTGTGAGGTCAAGCAATGGCTTCTGGCAAATTTTCTTATCCTTAACGATAAGAAAACTGAAATTATGATCTTTGGCAGTGACGCTCTTCGTGCCAAACTTCATGATGCTTTTGGCTTCCTCACTAGTTCTTTCCCTGACACTGTTAGTAATGCATATGGGACAGATCTTCATTGCTTCAGGTAAGTATCCAGGTGCTGTACAGATTTACTGAGGAGAAAGAATCGTGTACATACCGGTTCAAAAAAACATAATTGCATAACAGTGATGAGAACATGCCTAGTCATTTTTAATGGAAACATTAAAATATCACATCATGATACAAATGATCATTAGAGTAACCACACTTATACAGACTGTATATAACAACCAACTCTAAAATGTTTGTTCGCAGAGAAAAGACACAGACTACGCTAACAACATGTGATGTTACAACACTAGTGAAATATTAGTGTCATGTCATTCTTTTCAAAGGTTTATTTGCGTAACGCACAAACAGACACAATTGAAAGGTACAAATGTGCATGACACGAATTCAAACATGGTGCAGATGTGTGTCACAGGTTGATCTGGCTGTAGGCTGTGGCACTTGGCCAGAGGTGGCGCTGGTTGACTCGACTCCACGTTAGTGCACAAAGTAAACTGCTCGCTTTAGTTGTGAAGCAAAAACGCTGAAATCGGAGAAATAACGACGATAACGATGACAAGAGTCTCCCGATCGTTTACTCTTGCTCTCCTGTGAACAACATCGGTGTGGTGTTAATTGTTTGCCGTTTTCGCGATCACGTTGCGCATGAGGATATCACCAGGTAAACTCGCCACATTTTTAAACATTTTGTTGTTCAACAGCATCACGACTGACGGAGTGTGTTTGAGACAACCTCACAAGTGTCACAGGTGACACATCTGGCGGTTTTGTGCTGGTTTGTCGGTAGCAGCTCCTGAAACGCAAGACTGCCACACATCTGTTCGACTAACGCCAGTTGATCTAAACGCCAGTAGATCTGGAACACCGGCATTTGGGTGATGACACTGAATGTCCAGCACTTTTGCATACAAGTCTTCATCTCCAATAGAAGAATATCTATCAGATTTTCTGCACATAATTTTTTTTTTTTAGTTTAACAGCAAATCTCAACACAAAGTTTACCAATTAATAATGAAAGAACTAAGGACGTAAATGTATTCTTGTTTTAGCTTCACTGAAGACACCAGCGAAAGCATGATATTTATAAAGCTGCTGAAATACACAAAACCATTTCAATAAACCCACTACTTAACATCAACTTTGTTATGTGTTATCAGAGAACAATCAGCTGCAAACAGCAATGAGACATTCAACTATGTACTATTTAAAGCACTAATGACCCTGCTTTCTACCAAGATGTGATAAGTAAGTAGCCTGTGGAAAGCTGGTGGGTCTTCTCTCTGTGTAAAAGGTTTGTATAGGCTCCACTGGCTAAACGTGTCTCAACGCCGAGATGGCGCCGATAGCTTTAGCCGTAGCTACCCCACTAGGTTTAGACAGTCACAATAAAAAAAGCGATAATATTTCAAACGTCATAATTAAGGTCAACATCTAAATAATGCTCTGTACAGACTCACGCAGGTGTTAAATTACACCGTAAACTTACCTTGGACCTTCCTCCGTCATTCTCCTAATTGTGCTCGGAGACACAGAAAACATATCGGCAATTACCCCGATGATAAAGTCCTGAGTGCTGCAGCCGGGATTTCAAGACGTGGACGACCAACATTTGAAGACCGTTCTTCCTCGGCGTATTCCAAATGAACACGGTGCTGAATTGATCTTAAACTTTCGACAATGTTGTCATCGATGCTAACATCTTGAAGAGCAATTATCATCCCAAGCATTTCAGAAACGTCATCTAAACGACTCAAAACAGTATCTACTGGTAAATGATCCCTCTCTATCTGATCGGCTAAAATGAGCAGAAGTGACTGAAGTTCACACCAGTCTGCCATCTTCCGTGACTTTTGACCTAGCACGTTTTTGCTAGCTGTGGCAGCCGTCCGCGGAGCAGGTATCCAGGAAAACTAGTCGATGGTAAACGATCAGCCAATAGGAGCAAAGGTCCAGCCCACTCACACTGATTAACAGACAAAGTGATTCTGCTGAAAAGTCGCATTATGAAATAAATAGGCCATCGGGAAAAACGGGACTTTGAAATAAAGACTGACTTTGAAAAAAGGACATTTTGGATTTAAAACGGCTGGAAATAAATAAAATGCCTCAGGAATAATCTCTGTTATTGTGAAAAATAATGACCATGAAATAATATTTCACAATAATAAGTAAATTTATATAGCAGAATGCAATATATTTCACAATAACGAGCTTTTTTTTTCAAAATGTGTTCCATTATTTCACAATATCATTCTCGTATTACATATCTGTGTCTTATTTATTCACATAGTTATTTATTTCATCATGTCCTATTTATTTATTTAATTTTGAACACTTTGGAGTTCCATAAATACAGCCTCTTCTTGATAGTCTAATATGTCATGACTGAGCTCCCATCTTCCAAATTTGCTTTTTCCACTAGGAAAGAAAAGATCTTTAGCATACTGTAATATGTCAGCTTTTTTGGAGTCTTTGGGCATATCAAAGGTCCTTGTTCCTCCTCCTCTACGCTTTCTCACTTGCTTACCATCAGGGATACACCATAACTCAATTTTTCGAGTCTTTTTCTCAGCCCATTTGTTGTTTTTTGCATATGTTCTTTTTCTTTTAGAAACGAATGCATCCTCATGATCAGGTTTCTTCTCATTTTCATTGATTCCCATCTTTTCCTTCAATTTTTCGAGCAATGAATTTTTTCTTGATTCCTTAGTACTTGCACCACTGTTTTCCAAGCAGAACCGTCTGGCAGCTATCCGATCACCATATGTTGGGCTGTAACCAGACAGGGTCTTGTCATCCATGAAATCAATCACTGTGGCATCAATCTATAATAACAGAGATATTTATTAATATACAGAAGTACAAGGTATACCTGCTGCCACACCACATGAGGTACCTCACTAAAAAAATTTATGTACATTTCACATGTGTTTTGATAATTGTCTGTCATTATTTTAGTGGCACCCATCAATATTTAGCATTTATTCTTTTCCTCTCTCTATGCCAGCAGCATTAATCAAATTCTCTAACATGTCATTAATAGAAATATTACAGTATATACAACGCCCACTTTTGAAAAAGTAAATTAGTATTCACGTATCTTTCAGTTGCACAGTGCACAAAGGGTTGAACTCGTAGGTTTTTAAAATTGAAGCCAAATATCAATATAAACACAGTTTAATTCATTTGTTTTTAGATAAACAAGGAAACATTGTGCATCACATAATATAGTGATATATTTAAGAAACCTGGAATCTGCATACGGGTTAATTAGTAACATTTAATAACTGTGGTCATAACAACGACCCAGTTTTATAAAGCGGGTTAATTTGTTTTACATTCTCGTTCATTTCTTGTAATAAGGTGCTTCCTTTCACAAAAAAAATCTTAAAATTATTTAGAAATCGAATTGACGTTTCAGCACAGACGAGCGGGATGAACTGTGTGGGGAAAAATAAAGGAGGATCCAAATGCAGACATTCGCTGAGATGTGAAGGAGGTTTATTGAAAATAAAACATAAGTTGAAAACGGCAAACAGAACTAAAGATAATCTGAACTGGGAAAAACTAAACTACTAAACACGAACATGAAGGTGTCATGAATCGCTGTGCGGCAGGCAGGAGTTGGACCCAAAGTGCAGGACTCACAGACTCAGGGAGGTGAACTCAAAACTCAGCTTTATTTGCTGGCAGGGAAAAAACATACAAACTAATCTAAACTGGGAACTTGGAAAACTCACAGAGAGACACACAGGGAGATCCACACAGCAAGAGGGACGACACGACACTGACTCAGAGAAACACAGGGTTTAAATACACTGGGAAGTAACGAGGGGAATGAGACACAGAAGGAGGGCACAGCTGGGAGAAATCAGGACTGACGAGACAAGCAAAGCAGGACGCATTCACATGAGACACGGACCATCAAAGTAAAACAGGAAGTATCACACAGAGACGCGAACTTGACACAGTGGAGACAGCAACTAAGAAATACAGAGACATAAACCATAAGGCAGAGGTCTAAGAACCAAAATACACAGGGAAATACTCAGCTGGGAACACAAGAGACTAGACTAGAGAGAGTAACAAAAAACCAACCATGAGAACATAATGCACAATGCAGAGTGACAGAAAACAAGAAACTCAAACATGCAAAGACACAATTACACAGAACAGAGGGGACACAGAGAGACATGAAGGGCAAGGGATCAAAACTAGAAGCCATAGAATAAATCACACACAAGTACAATAATACAAAAATCACAAAGAACTAAAAACGCTGGGTCAGGAGACCCAGGACAGTGACAGAAGGAGGGTGAGCAGAGGCATATGATGGTAGACAGCAGGGAGAACACATGGACAAGGCAGAGTAGATTCACAGGAGATAAACAGATGGACCAACAACTACAACATAAGAACACACAACTTAAATACACTCAGAGAACACAGGGAGATTACACACAGGTGGGGAACACAGCTGGAAGTAATTGACAATAGGGCTGCCACGATTAGTCGACTAGTCACGATTACGTCGACTATCAAAATCGTCGACGACTAATTTAATAGTCGACGCGTCGTTTGTAGCCTTGTAAGATCCCAAAAGACGCAGGAATAAGTACTAGGATTTAAGAGTGTAATAACGGACTGAAACAGAAGATGGCAGCACTGCATGTACAAGGATGCCAGCTGTCGTTAAACCCCAAAGAAGAAGAAACTGTGTCCCAGAATTCATAGCGCAGCCCAGCTCAGTTTCCAACAATGGCGGCAGCTAGTTAGTTTTAATATTACTCTTATTATTCTTTCTGGGTCACAAAATAAACGTTTAACATATTTTCAGGTGAGAATGTAGCTGTGCCAACCTCAAATATCTGCTCAGTTTATCAAGACACCACATATTTTCAAAAGCGCTCCGACGTTTTTGGAGACGTCTGTTACCCACTAGCTCGACAGCTAGCCGGGGGCAAGGCTCACTAGAGCCGGTGAGAACACCAGACTCCCGGCAAATTGCTTTCAAACCCACCGGCATCTTTCACTACTCAGGTTAAACATGATGTATAAGTTACTTAGATAACTTAAAAATGTTATTGTTTGGCTTTTTCCAGTATTTTATTTGTTCCTGAGTAAATCGGTAGCGGGGCTGAAGACTGAGCTACAGAGAGCAGAGCTAAGGGCTGACCCGCGGTGAGCGGAGACGATTGTGGTGGAGGTGTAACGTGGTGGTGTCTGACTGAACAGAGGGCAGCTGGGCTGCTGACTGAACTGAGGGTTGTGATGGAAAAATAAGTTCAGAAACAGCTGTTTCAGTGGGTTTTCTCTCTTTCCCTGAATGAAGTCTACCTCCCCTGTGGATAATGTTGGTTTTGGAAATTTTCACTCACAGGCTGTTGGATCTGCTGTCGTTTGCTCCTCTTTGCTCCCGTCTCTCAGTCCGGATAGGGGCAGCAGGGGCTACTCATGTCATAAAGAGCGTTTCCCTGAGCCTTAAAACTGCAAAGACGGCAGGGCACTGTATGCTGATGGTAAAACCACAGGCCTTTTCTGCAGTGCCGTCGTGTCGCAATCCCAGCCAGCATCCATGAATCGGAGGCTCCCAAGAGAATCGGTGGGGGCCCAGGAGATGCCGTTGGTGAGTCGGAAACTATTGTTGAAACTCCCAGTAGCCAGGAGAATGCTAGGAGGGGCTTGTTCACATGAAATAGAACAAAATACAAAGCATTAAAACATGTTAAAAACACAGCCTTTATAAATGCAGAGTACAGTAGTTTGGACCCGGAAGCAAGTTTCATCAGGTCATCACTTAAGGACTGGATATCACTTGTCACATTCTGACAGTTAAAATGAATAACATTCATATATGAAATAAATTTGTCTCAAGTAAACTGTATATGGTGTTAAATAGGCCTAAACTACTGTACTTCAATGTCGGCAATAAGGGCGGTACTTCAAGTAGAGCTGGGCGATATGAGATTTTTTTATATCACGATATGTTTTTTTTTTTCATTTCAGGCGATAACGATATATATCACGATATAAGCCAAATAACTATATTTGTAAGATTTAAATGTGCCGTTGCTCACAAGTAAAATGTGAAATAATCAGCAGCTTGTTTTTATTTAAATATTTATTTCCCATAATAAGTTCAACAGGGTAGATGTACTTAAGGAACATGAGACTTTTTCAGATAAATAAAGGCAAATATTGCAAACTACACAAAAGGCAGCCGCTAAAGCGTTTAAGTTTCAAAATAGAACAAACGAAACAGACGACTAAATTGTCAATTCCACTTAGAAACAAAATATTAATTCTAAAAATAAATCTTAGTTTGTTTTACAGAAGAACAGACAAAACTGACTAACTTTTGTCAATATCAAATAAACTGAGAACTAAAAGGAAATTCTCAATCTCTCCTTGTTGTATAGCTTAGCTTTTCAAACAGTTTTAACAGTTACTTTAGTCTGACAAAAGCCGAATGACGAATTAGCGCTTCCAGTCAGAGACTGAGGCTACGTCCACACGTACACGGGTATTTTTGAAAACGGAGATTTTCCGTTTTCGTTTTAAAAAATAATCCCGTCCACACATAAAGGCAGAAATGAAGGAAAACGCTGCTATGAACATGCCAAAGCAGCAGGTGGAGCTAGATTCCTAACCGTGCAGAAATGTTGGCCAATCAGAAGTGTAGAAGCCTCGGTGGGAAAAAGTAAACAAAGCTGGGGCATAGAAGCAGAACCGAGTCGTATGTGTGGAGGGACAGTAACTGTGTGTATATGTAAGCATTTAAACACTGCAGAGAGTAGAATTAACAGTAACAGTATTGTAGAAATTCATTTCACCGAAACAATAACGTGGCGCACAGTGTGACGCATGCACCAGTTTATTGTATTTCCAGACTTGCTTTCGGCACAATTTACAGTGCACGCTACTCTGTTTTTTGTCAGACTTGAAATAGCCGAAATACCTTCACACTACGGAACTTCTTTGGCTCTTCCGTTCGACAATCTCTCCGGCATTGGAACCATCATCTGTTTTCTCTTCGGTCACGCTCGGTTGATTTTTCTAGTCGGCACACTCATTTCCTCCATTACCCGGGCGGTACGGTCGCTGGCTGCTTCCCAAACAAATACACATGTGCGGCTTGGCACTTGTGCTGTACGTAACAAGTCACGTGACGTGACGCTGCGGCTGTGATTGGTTCGGCTCTGCGCTACTTAATTTGGATTGGCTGACTTTTTTTTTTTTAAGAGGACAAGAGCGGCGAGGTCTATCGCGATAGTTTAATTTCTCTATCGAGTAAAAGTTATATCGCGATACATATCGTTATCGTTCTATCGCCTAGCTCTAACTTCAAGAGCCATATATTTTATGAGGTGGTACTCATTTTGATATATAGAGGACAGCAGGAGCAGAACAGACACACAGCACCAACCAACAACAATCCTGCAAGTGGATCTATTTTGGGGAGAATTGTGTATCATGTAAAGCACTGTGCAATGCTCTCTGTGACAAATATTAAACATTAAATTTCATTCGTAGAGAACAAATATTTTGTTCTCTACGAATGCCCAACAGCCCTGAAACCGTCTGAACTCTAATGTTCACAATCCAATAAATCAATAGACTTTGAGGAGCATGAATTAGACTGGAAAAGAATACAATTTTAATTTATAAACCACTCGGATGAGTTTAGTGGACTTTCCTAATCTTCAAGAATATTCTAGGAGAATCTGAACCTCAATATAGTGGTGGGCACACCTTGGAGCTAATTTATCCACTGGGTCTAAATATTGAATCAGTCTGTTGTGAGGACGTTTCTATTAATGCTCATAAATGTCTTTTATTTGCTCTTTACTTCAGCCTTGACACATTGCCTACTGCACACGTGAAGTTCCTTGTGACATATTCCTGATTCTGTGGTGGAAACATTTGGAAAACACCGACTTGTTTTTCTTTCAAAGTGTAAAATGGTTACAGAGTGAGGCACAAAACAAGGCTGATCACTGTCAAATGGTTTCAAAAGCGATCTTTTTTTGTGATGTAAGGAGTTTCATGTATGTTTCCTCTTTTAAACTGGTAGGGGGTTTAGTGAGAATATTAATCAAGTCTAGAATCTAGATTTAACTTTGATTTTCCTTGTAATCAGACTTTTCTCAGAAAAGGTTAATCAATTTTAAACCCTTTACGCCTCAGGTCCAGCTGGTCCTGGAAAGAAACATCTGTGCTGCGCTGAGGTCACCAACCTCGATATGATCACTGAGGTGGTGAGGCTGATCCGACCGGCTCCTCTTGGAAGTTGAAACCGATCGAGCTCTGTCTTAGTTCGTTCATGGGCATAAGTCTCTGAACCAGTTGGGTCTGCAAGTGCAGACCTAACACAGAAAGACACACACACACACACACACACACACACACACACACACACACACACACACACACACACACACACACACGCAGAGTATGTAGTATTTGCAGAGACAAACAGATTCCTCTTTGACTCTTTTTCCTCTCCAGTGATTGTGAGCAAGACGAAGGTGTGAAACAAAGAGATTAGATTCTGTGGAGAAGCAATGCTGCCTTTCTGCTAAACCAGGATCTCCCTATAGTTTTTCATTATGTTGTTCATCATTTCAAAAGGCTTTCTTATGAGTTTTCTTATATTCTTTATGTTACATTTGACTCTTGCATTGGTCTTTTTAAATTGCTACCTAATGCTGGAAATGGCTCAAAGCTCAGTGGATTTCTTAAATTATTTCTTAAGTTGAAGTTGTTGCAGAACTGTACATGCTTTGCAAATAAACTTAATTAATATTGAACAAATATTTTCCTGCTCTTGTTTGAGCATGCCCACGAGACACACAAAATAACTCATACACTCATATCTTAATCTGCCAGAATACAACACCCCAGTGCTTTCATGCGATCTCATATCTGTACAATCCAAGAAATCAATAGATTTGGTATTCTTACCCATTAAATGTCACTGTGTCACCCTCACCAGAGGTTTGGTGAGGGGACTTATTTTTTTTATTTTAACCTGTATTTAACCAGGAAGATCCCATTGAGATTAAAAACCTCTTTTTCAAGGGAGACCTTCTACCTTCACTTTCTGCAATAAACACTTCTGGAACTATGTCCTTTGAACCAATGAGACCAGACAAGACAGTTTTTAGCTATAATGCACAGCATCACATCTATTGAAACTAAACACAGCAGGTGAGCACAAATAGAGCACAGCAACCACAGGAACAGTATTTTAGAGTCAAATATGAGGCCATCTGTCGGAAAGTTTATGCTTTATGTATATTTAAGTCTGAATAAAAGAAATGGGATAGCTAATGCGGCTATGAGGGGGGAAATTAGCAATGCATACACAAATCATTTTTCATGTGATGTATGTTAGAAACTGTTGATCTTTGCGTGTGTGTTGGAAGATAAAGACAGTCGACATGATCACATTTCTGCCACACATTTCCTGCAGAGCAGAGTGTGAAACTTATCTGATCATCTGCCAAAAGTTAACATAAATAAAATAAACATTAAGAGTGAGTTCTTTTGCGTTTCCAGTGGTAAAACAGCTTGATGCAAACAAGAAACCTTAAACAATTTAATTGAAGTTACAAGCAAAAGTTTAAGTCGTGGGAATGTATATGAAAAAATAAGCATCCATGTGTATCAAGACTGTTAAGGGGCATCATGAGTCACTGACAAACAAAAGTCAGTGGGTGATTTAGATTCATTACTCATGACTGTTGATATCAATCATCAGGCTCTACACCATATCTGAGTATCTGTGAACTTCGTGTATGTGAGGCTGTTTGTCAGAAAGCTCTCAGTGAGGTGTCTATAGGTTGAAATACTGAGATATGCGTGATATGCCACACCCTGCACACAAATACACAGACCTATAATCACACCTCATCAGTTGTGCCTGCATGTGTTCCTGCACTTACCAATAAATAACCAAGCATTGGTCAGCGTATAGTTTCAACTTGATCAGTGAGCCAGACCGCCGGTGAAAATGACTGTGAAGATCCTCTCCATCACTCTCCTCCTGCTCTCGGTGTGTGTGTGCTGCCACTCCTCTGAAGGTAACTGTGCTCTTACTTTTCTACAGAAAAATGAGGGAAAAAAAGAGATAAAATAGATCATTTGATCACAGCAATGAATATTTCCAACAATGGCTGCTGCCTGTTTGCGAATAAGGTTCACTTCTGACATTTTGGTGTTTTATTGGGCAGGACCACTGTGTAAAGACCACAAACCTTTACATCAGTCATATTCTGGTATCTGCTCAGTCTATAATTGCACATGTGTTTTCCAGCATTTACTTGACTTCTACCCACAAAGCTCCAGACACCCTGGAAGCTGTTTTCTGGGCTAAGTTTCATTAGTCAGTGATGGCATTTTAAAGGCGTCCTTTACATCGACATTTAGAAGAAGTCTTGGAGATTTTTATTTTATAAGCACGACATTCACCTGACTTTTGTGTTCGATTGCTGGACTGATTGACAGCCACACCATATCCATTCCCGCTATACTGCTTACCATTAACAATGTTTGTACTATTTATGTTTTCTACTTTTGTTTTCTGTCACTTATGGGGTTATGTCTCACGCTGCGTTGCATGCCAGGCATATGTTGACACTTAAACTATCATAACTGCCAACTTATTAGTGTAGCACAGTTGGTGCAGTGGTTTCCTTCAAACAAATTCACTCTGTAACTACATCTCACTGCTTCATTTTAGTTTTTAGCAAAGTCATCATTTCAGTGGGTTTTTGGAGGGGTGCATACATTGTGACTCATTGCATAAGGCATGAAAGCAGAAAATGAGAGAGACACAGAGAGAGTATAAGATAATATCTTGCAGCTACGAGAAAATATTTTTCACCTTTCACTTAATTAACATAATGCCAGAATTGCCCAAAAAGTAATCGAGGGCCCCAAATTGTGTTGAGAACATTGATTTGTTAAACTTGATGATTGATTTGCACAAAAAATGCCTGTGCACTGTAACATAATTTCAGGTCACATTTTAAAAGTCATCTTCTGTTTAGTGATGTAAGGAGCTTCATATTTTAAAACTAGATCTAACTTTTATTTTCCTTCTAATTATACTTCTCCCTAGTAAGAAAAATCTCTTTTTAACCTTTTATCTCCCAGGTACTCGTCATCGTCATCCTGGACTGAAACCACCGTGCTGCGTTGACATCACCAAAGGCAATAAGACTGCTGAGGTGGTGGGGGAAACATATCGTGAGCAGGCTGCAAGCGGAAGCTGTGTGAAGGCTATAATGTAAGTCAGCACACGTTGTCCTACATACAAACATATACAATCTCTATAATTTTCTGTCTTTTATTTCCAGTTTTAACACAAAAGATAGGAAACAACTTTGTGCTGATCCAGACGCTCAGTGGGTCAAAGATCGTAAGTCGTGCTAAAAAGAAACACACAGAAATAAATGCAAAGTATTTACAGAAAAAAACTGAAGCTGCTGCTTGTCTGTTTTTCCTCTGTAGTCACTGCCAAAATGAAGAAGGTGTGAAGTCTGTCTGCTGCATCAGTATTTCCAGTATTTCCATCACCTTTAAAGGATTATTCAAACCAGAGCGCTTTCTCAGCCTGACTGTCTTAAAACTTTCTTTTTTGCATTTGTCGATTAATTTTTACTCTAACCTGTGGCATAAACCTGTATTTTATTCATGCTGTTGACTTCATTGTTTTTTAATTGATCATTGGCGTTCAGGTTTTATTTGTCCTTTTTTTTGTCTTATTTGTGAATCTCTTTCTGTGCATCATGTGTTTATGTGAAGTGCAATGTGGTAATACAAAAATAAACTTTGGTATTATTGAGCAATTTTTTTTCTTCTGTTGTTTCAGTGCCCACCAGACTCTCACAAATAGTCACACACATTGCCTATTGCATTCCACTAGTGTTTTAGTAGATGATGCTCACTGAGTAGACTTTTAAAAAGTTCATGCAGCCCACAAAGAACATTATTGGGCCCGAGTAGCAAAACGAAATATATATATATATTCAAGATTCAACATTGTTTATTTGTCACATGCGTAGTTATACAAGTACAACACACATTGAAATGTGACCTGATATGCTCCAGGACTGTGCACAAAAACAGAGAGAACATTATATACAGTGAGTGAATATATAGAAAAAGGACATTATGTGCAGTAAGTGAGTGAGTTATATACATTATATAAATGAAATCAAATAAAACAATCTGGAAATTTGCAGTTCGAAATCTTAGAATGTACATTGTGTGAGTGGGGTGTTAAAGCTAAACTTGGCAGCTGAGCAGAGGACAGATCAGAAGATCAATGTACGCCCGGTGGAAGATGAGTGCAGGGGCTTTGCTGCCAGCACAACAGCAAAACTCCTTAGAGAGATTTGGATCAGACGACAGGCATTTATTTCTGCTTTTTATGCATTTATGCAAAACAAATTTTACCTGCGAAAAACAGGCAGGCTATAAGAGAACTAGCTAACACTGCTGAGAGGACCAGTCACTGGCTATGGTTAAAAAGGGCTGACATCACTTGAGCAGCTAAGGCAGTCAGCTAACCGCGCGAGAAAAGTAAATATTCTGCTCTTCTCTCCTTTTCTGGGAGGCAGTGGGGAGGTAGAGCGAACAGCCCGATCCGGTGGGGAGGAGTGGGAAGCCAGATCAGGCGCCCCCCTTCCGGCTCTCCTCTCTGCTATCTTGTCCAATTTGTCTTACTTCTCTCTATCAACTTTTCTATCCCTTTGAAGAAGTGAGGCTCCATAAATGTTAAACAGTGAGTGGAAGAAGAAGAAAAGAAGAAGAGCTGAAGAGGTGGAGAATTTTACATATCTTGGCAGCATCATCTCGAATGACGGGGTCTCTGATCGGGATGTCGACACCAGAGTAGGGAAGGCAGTTGGTGTCCTGCGACGTCTCCAACCTATTTGGAACTCGACCTCCCTGAATGTTAGGGTCAAGATCAGACTACTGAACTCTATCGTCTTCCCTACTGCACTTTACACTAGTGAAACCTGGCGCTCAACAAGTGCAATTATTCTACACCTGAACGTTCTTCAACAACGTGGCCTGCGGCGAATCCTGAGAATTTCCTACCGGGACCGAATAACAAATGAGGAGGTCCTGCGAAGAGCAGGCACCCTCCCATTAGCCGATGTTGTTGCAGAAAGGCGCTTCTGCTTTGCGGGCCATATTTTACGCCTACCCCCTCATCGCCCAGCTAAGATTGCCATGACATGGCGTCCACGCACTGGCAAGCGAAAGCAAGGCCGACCAAAGACCACATGGCGTCGAACATTCATGGACGATCTGAGAACTGTCGATATTACCTGGGACGAAGCTGAAGCAGTTGCTGCTGACCGACATCGATGGAGATCACTAGCTGCCCAATGCGCCGCCCGGCGTAGGAGGAACTAAGTACTAAGTAAGTGCAGTGAGTGGACAGAAGAAAGTAAACTGTAGAAAACTAAACAGAAGAAAGAAGAAGAGAAATAACAATTTAACATAAACCAGTGAAACACTCCGGGGCCTGATCAACCCTGGCAGGGTCTCCTTGGATGAGGGTGTCTCAGCCTTACCAAGGAAGAAACAACGGCAGATTAGCTTGGGTAAAAAACCAAAAGCTGCTGATGGAGTTTCTGGGCTGCCTTTCCTCATAACAGCAATCCTTCAAGATTCTCTCAATTCAAAGCAATGCATTATCAGGGATTAAACATCTAGTCCTTTTACTAAATCAGTGTCTTGTGGTCGCAGCACAAGACATATATATATATATACATATATATATGTATGTATGTATACACACACACAGCTGTGGAAACGCTAGTGTCTCTGTTTCACCAATAGGCAGAGCTCTTGTAAAGCTAATGCCATTAAGAGACTTCATAAGTGTAAATAACGCATTTGATATTCCTGTTTTTATAAAGGATTAGCATACTGTTGATTTGACATTTAGGGAAATAATCAATTAATTTAGTAAGTTTAAGGTAAGGGCAGAGGTCACTTCCTGTTTAGCGAAAAGTCAGAGAAGCTACTCAGTGACGGTCTAGCTCAAAATTTCCAGTGTTTCAATCACTTTTAAAGGCTTATTTAAACCAAAGCATTTCTTAGCATAACTTTCTAAGAAATGTTCTTTACATTTGCAGATTATTGTGTAGTCTAATCTGTGGAGAAGCCCTGTATTTAATCTCTGTGTTGACATCAGTTTTTCATTGTACCAAATATTTTTAATCCATCATTGGAGTTCTGGCTTTATTTTCTTTTTTTCTTGCTCTTATGTCACTTTATTTCTGTTTTTTTATGCATTTCTGCAAAACAATTTTTACCTGTAAAAAACAATATAAGAATAAATCTTAGTATTATTGAGCAAATATTTTCCAATATTTTGAATGCTCACCAGACACACACAAAATGTCACACATGTTCTAATAGAAGAACTGGAGTTCACTTTCTTTTCTTTGATTTGACGACATCCACCAGCCCTGGACTGCTGGTGAACCTTTATTTGTTTGTGTAATAAATGATTTCACTTTAACGACACTTCTTTCAAGTTGGTTAATTGTTACTCACCTTCCTCTACAGCAGGGGTAGGCAACCTTTTTGATGACGAGTGCAATCTAAAATTTCCTCAGAAGTCAATGTGCGATATGATTGCATTAGCAATAAATTTAATAACGCTCTATATTAACAGTTGCTGCACTGAGCGGACAGCTCCTGAGGCATTTGAAGCGTCAGAATGTGGAAATTTCAACATTGCCTGAAAGAACTACCGTATTTCCCGGACTACAAAGCGCACCTGAATATTAGCCGCACAAGCTAAAATCAGGGGAAAATCCTGTTTTGTACATACATTAGCCGCACCTGACTAAAAGCCGCAGGTGTTTCAATGTTGACTTATCATATGTAAGAGAATATGCACAAAGCGAAATGTCAGGAAAGAGATGGCTGTTTGGAGACACACCCCTTTTATTAATATTTTGAAAAACAAGTTATGGGTACATATTTGCACAACTTTTTAGGTATATGTAAAAGTAGCGGTAATTACAAGTACGAAACATGTACTGTGCTTCATAAATGAGTAACAAATGTAGTACATAACAGTAACCTACAGCACACCAGAAAAATAGATTCGGACTACCTTTTAGGCTCAGGTGCAGTGACACGGCTTTAACAAGAAGAAAAGTCAGTCATTCACCACCATCTTCCTCCGCACTAAAACCACCAAAGTCCTCTTCTCCAGTGTCGGAAACGAACAGGCTCAGGGTGGCTTAGTCATCCACTCTCAGCTTCTTTCCTTCGTTGTCAGTGTCAGAGTCGAACACCCTCTGAAGGGCCGTGGCGGTGTCCTCCTCTCCATCATGCAGCAGTCCAGCCCTTCGAAATCCGTTGGTGATCATGGATGTTTTCACACTTTTCCACGCTGTCAGATTCCACCGGTGGAGTTGGGCATAACTTGCTTTTCGCAAGTTTATCGCCGCACATCATCCACGCCTCCCGCTGAACGCGTAGCGCTACTTTGAAGTTTGTTTTTCGCGCTTCTTGTACAGCACTATGTTGCCTGGCGGATGGACATGTGACCAACATACCACTCTTGAACCCCGATACTGTGTGTCTGATCACATGCCCTTCCGCCAGGCAACGTAGTGCCGTACAACAGCGGAACAAACAAAACAAATCGTCTTACGATATGACAAAAATCATGGACAATCCATAGAAAAGCCACACCTGACTAAAAGCCGCAGGGTTCAAAGCTTGTGCAAAAAGTAGCGGCTTATAGCCCGACAATTACGGTAACAGGTAGCAACACCCCTCTCACCAGTAGGCTAAGAGATTTTTAGCCAATTACAAGTTACCACCTATGCTTCTATTTTCTATATTTAAAAAAACAACAGGAGTTATGCAGGTTTACTATGATCAAAACTTCAGACTCACAGTGAAACATCATGCTGTGTAACACTATACACCAGTGTAAAGTTCAGGAAAGTTTCTTCATGGTTCAGAGGCTGCTCGGCAGAGGATGATTTAAAGATGTGTGTGAAATGGGCTGTTATGATGGGTCAGAAAATGTGATGAGGGTTGCCTTTTTATAAAGAGTAGCTTTTCCTTTTTGCCAGCGGTCATGACCGCTATAGAGCGTTTCCCTGAGCTTTAAAACTGCAAAGACGGTATGGCGCTGTCACGCTGATGGCTCGGGAGATACCGTTGGTGAGTCGAAAACTATTGCCTGGATGCCGAAACTCCCAGTAGCCAGGAGAATGCCAGGAGGGGTTTGTTCATATGAAATAGAAAAAAAATACAAAGCATTAAACCATGTTAAAAACACAACAGCCTTTATAAATGCAGTTTGGACCACTTTGCAGTTATTTATTTGGAAAATATGTTTGGAATCATGTATGATTTTCCTTCCACGTCTCACGTCTACACCACGTTGTGTTGGTCTTTCACGTGGAATTCCAATAAAATTGATTCATGTTTGTGGCTGTAATGTGACAAAATGTGGGAAAGTTCAAGGGGGCCGAATACTTTTGCAAGCCACTGTAAAATAGAAAAAAATACAAAGCATTAAAAAATGTTAAAAACACAGCAGCCTTTATAAATGTAGTTTGGACCTGGAAGCAAGTTTCATCAGGTCATCACTTAAAAGACTGGATATCCCACCTGCTGTGGAGTTTTAATGCAGTACAGTTGTTATTATTTAACCCCTGTCACATTCTGACCGTTAAAATGAATAACATTCATATATGAAATGAAATTGTTTCAGGTAAACTGTATATGGTGTTAAATAGGCCTAAACTACTGTACTTTAATGTCGGAAATTAGGGCTGTACTTCAAGAGCCATATATTTTATGAGGTGGTACTCATTGTGATAGACGACAGCAGGAGCAGAACAGACACACAGCAACAACCAACAACAACCCTGCAAGTGGACCTATTTTGGGGGGACTTATATATATATATATATATTTGTATATATAATACAAAATTTTTAATTTATTTTATCAACTTTCCTTCTGACGATGCTCTCTGTGTTGAGCTCAGGGGCTCTGCGCTCGACAGTGCAGCCTAGGCGGAGTAGTCGAACGCAGATTCACTGAGCGCAGGGCAAGCTAGCTAGGCAGAAGTTAAGCTCTCCTTTCAACACGGGAAATTGAACCTCCCCCACCCTGATTCAGATCTGGCGTTTGGAACTATTTTGTTTTTCATGTGACGTATGACCCTGAAGGTAAGCGCGTCATGGACTAAAGTAAAACAGTATGTCGGATGTGCCAGCAATGCTCAATTACATGGGTGGGAGCTAGTGTGTTAGCAGTTAGCTCGTTAACGTGTTGGACGGTGTTCCAGATCTATTGGCGTTTAGATCAACTGGCGTTGGTCGAACAGATGTGTGGCAGTCTTGCGTTTCAGGAGCTGCTACCGACAAACCAGCAAAAAACGCCAAATGTGTCATCTGTGACACTTGTGAGGTTGTCTCAAACACACTCCGTCAGTCGTGATGCTGTTGAACAACAAAATGTTTAAAAATGTGGCGAGTTTACCTGGTGATATCCTCATGCGCGACGCGATCGCGAAAACAGCAAACAAGTAACACCACGCCGATGTTGTTCACAGGACAGCAAGAGTAAACGATCGGGAGACTCTTGTCGTCGTTATCGTTCCCCTCGCACGGTTTATTTCTCCGAATTCAGCGTTTTTGCTTCACAGCTAAAGCGAGCAGTTTACTTTGTGCACTAACATGGAGTCGAGTCAACCGGCGCCACCTCTGGCCAAGTGCCACAGCCGACAGCCAGATCAACCTGTGACACACATCTGCAGCACGTTTGAATTCGTGTCATGCACAACACATTTGTACCTTTGTGTCTGTTTGTGCGTCATGCAAATAAACCTTTGAAAAGAATGAAATGATATCATATATTCCTTATTGGCCTACAGTGATAAAAAATTCCAAATTATATACACAAAGTCATAGAAATCACCACTTGGTCATCATGATTTTAATATTCTCTTTTTCCATAACAGTGAAATACGCCTTGGACAAATATGACACATCAATATTTCATTAGTGTTGTCACATCACATCCTGTAAGCATCGTCTGTCTGTGTCTTTTCCCTGGAAATGAATACAGGGAGTGCAGAATTATTAGGCAAATGAGTATTTTGTCCACATCATCCTCTTCATGCATGTTGTCTTACTCCAAGCTGTATAGGCTCGAAAGCCTACTACCAATTAAGCATATTAGGTGATGTGCATCTCTGTAATGAGAAGGGGTGTGGTCTAATGACATCAACACCCTATATCAGGTGTGCATAATTATTAGGCAACGTCCTTTCCTTTGGCAAAATGGGTCAAAAGAAGGACTTGACAGGCTCAGAAAAGTCAAAAATAGTGAGATATCTTGCAGAGGGATGCAGCAGTCTCAAAATTGCAAAGCTTCTGAAGCGTGATCATCGAACAATCAAGCGTTTCATTCAAAATAGTCAACAGGGTCGCAAGAAGCGTGTGGAAAAACCAAGGCGCAAAATAACTGCCCATGAACTGAGAAAAGTCAAGCGTGCAGCTGCCAAGATGCCACTTGCCACCAGTTTGGCCATATTTCAGAGCTGCAACATCACTGGAGTGCCCAAAAGCACAAGGTGTGCAATACTCAGAGACATGGCCAAGGTAAGAAAGGCTGAAAGACGACCACCACTGAACAAGACACACAAGCTGAAACGTCAAGACTGGGCCAAGAAATATCTCAAGACTGGTTTTTCTAAGGTTTTATGGACTGATGAAATGAGAGTGAGTCTTGATGGGCCAGATGGATGGGCCCGTGGCTGGATTGGTAAAGGGCAGAGAGCTCCAGGCCGACTCAGACGCCAGCAAGGTGGAGGTGGAGTACTGGTTTGGGCTGGTATCATCAAAGATGAGCTTGTGGGGCCTTTTCGGCTTGAGGATGGAGTCAAGCTCAACTCCCAGTCCTACTGCCAGTTTCTGGAAGACACCTTCTTCAAGCAGTGGTACAGGAAGAAGTCTGCATCCTTCAAGAAAAACATGATTTTCATGCAGGACAATGCTCCATCACACGCGTCCAAGTACTCCACAGCGTGGCTGACAAGAAAGTTTTTCTTCTTTTATACCCTAATGACATGGCCTCCTTGTTCACCTGATCTGAACCCCATTGAGAACCTGTGGTCCATCATCAAATGTGAGATTTACAAGGAGGGAAAACAGTACACCTCTCTGAACAGTGTCTGGGAGGCTGTGGTTGCTGCTGCACGCAATGTTGATGGTGAACAGATCAAAACACTGACAGAATCCATGGATGGCAGGCTTTTGAGTGTCCTTGCAAAGAAAGGTGGCTATATTGGTCGCTGATTTGTTTTTGTTTTGTTTTTGAATGTCAGAAATGTATATTTGTGAATGTGGAGATGTTATATTGGTGTCACTGGTAAAAATAAATAATTGAAATGGGTATATATTTGTTTTTTGTTAAGTTGCCTAATAATTATGCACAGTAATAGTCACCTGCACACACAGATATCCCCCTAAAATAGCTAAAACTAAAAACAAACTAAAAACTACTTCCAAAAACATTCAGCTTTGATATTAATGAGTTTTTTGGGTTCATTGAGAACATGGTTGTTGTTCAATAATAAAATTATTCCTCAAAAATACAACTTGCCTAATAATTCTGCACTCCCTGTATTTCCAGCCAATATAGGCAATCCATCAACATGGCTGGAGAGTTGGTAGTTATATACAGTCTGTATAAGTGTGGTTAATCTAATGAAGATTTGTAAGGAGATGGCAGTTACTGTGAATTCACAGCAGTTACAGTGATTAGTAATAAACAGCCAGTGAGAGTGAGTGGATTTAAGAAAGTCAGTGACTCAGGTGTGTCGCTTGGTTTGTCATCTGTTTGTGAGACTGGAGGAGACGTAGAAATCTTTTGTTTTAAATCTTAGTTAGGAAGGTTCCTGTTTGAAAACAAGCACTTTTTGTAAGAAATGCAAGAAGTACATCTGCAGAAAGCACACAGTTACATTCTGTCCATCATGTAGACAAAATAGAAAATGTTGAGCATTGAAAAACTGAGAATTTGGGCAAGTTCAAAAGAAATGTGTTTGTAAGAACGAAAAACCAAATTGTTCCTAAAATACTTATGGAAAGTCTAACTGTCTGTGTTCTACATGTTTATCAGATGGAAAATAAAGTTGCTATTGTTTTATTGCTGTTTTTGGATAATTCTGAGTGGATTTACACAGTATGGGTCAGAATGACCCGCAACAAAATCAATGTCAATTGTTTGTTCTTCAACATAATACAAGGGTTGATTTCCAAAACTTGCTTATGATCTTCAATTTGTAGCAGATCCACTATCACACAGCAGCTGGAGCAGTCTCCAATGGAGGTCAGTCCACTGCTGCCACCTGTGGCCAAGTACCACAGCCTACTACTAGATTAACTTGTGACACATCTGCACCTGTTTCTAGGATCACATTAAGTAGAGGCTGAGTGGCTGCACTTACCCCTGGTACATCCAGATCTACCCACAAACATGTTGAAAGATGCAATGCCAGCAATGTGGATTGTCAACGCTAAAAACAATCAGTAAGCAAAGACAACAGGGATCAATTCTTTCTGTTTATTTAGCACCCACAACATTTGTAGTCGCCTTCTGCACAGGGGAAGTCCACACACACTGTGTGGTACCACTTTCCACAGAAGGTGCATTCGATCTGCAAGACTGAATGAGATTGTCAGAGTCATTGTCTGACTGTTTATTACTAATCACCTGCTGTACATTCACAGTAACTGCTAGTGATGGGCAGATGAAGCCCCATGAAGCACTGAAGCTTTTCATCCAATTGGTTCACCCCAACGCGAAGCTTCATGAAGCTTCATTTGCTCTAGCAGGACACCTACTGGACGTAAAAATAATAGCTGCCATGAATTTGAAGAGTGTGGCATTTTGCACACAGCCTGTAAATGTCAACAACAAAAGGAGTGTGTAAAACATGTATATTGTAGTGATGGCAGTATACTGTGTATATTTATAGTGGCAGTATGGGAAATGATTATTTGGAAATGCTTGAAATGGAAATGATCATTTACTGTGAGGTGAGGTGTGGTTGGGGTGTGGACAGTGGTTGTGCTTTTGTAACGTTGAGGTATGGACAGCTACACACTGCCTGTTCACATTTTATTCTGTAAAAACTAAATTTTCACTGCTTTTATGACCTTTTTAGTGGGGAGAACATAGCTAGGATTTAATGATTTAACAAATCTTTTGAATCCTTTGTCCTCCACAATGCTAAATGGCTGGGAGTCCTCAATCACCATGCTGACCAGGTCTTCATCTATTTGAGATTGTTCTCCTGAGGAAAGACAATAAAGATAAAGCACAAATATAAATATCACACACGTAACTTATAACAGTTGTATAATATTGTTATATCATTTAGTAACATTACTGCATCCTATATTATCATTGCATTTGATGGCTCACCTGGTCTTGCTCCACAATCGGTGTCCCCCTTATTCTCATGCAAAGCTCTGTAGTGCCTAAGCATGGATAAGGTGTTGTTGTTGTTATATCCCAGCTCCCTGGCACATAGAAAACACTTCACCTTGTACAAAAGTCAAGACAGCTCAACATAAATTGTATTGCACCATCAGTATCATGAAAATACATCTTCTGTAGAAATTTACATACCTTGTTGGGAGGAATAAGATCAAAATGTTCCCACACAGGGGAGGACATCCTCCTCTTCTTAGCTGGCTCCATTCTCTCCCGACTTTCTCTCCTCACTCTCATAAACCTCCAAACGGTCTCCAAACTCTCACTAACTGCAACTCTCCATCAAACACCCACATTTTTGAATGAAGTCTGAGGGGTTTATATCGCTGTCATATCTCGCGGCAAAGTTCGAACCACTTCATGAACCAGTCACGTGGTACAGCCGGGCAGCGAGGCTTCGGACGTCATCATTTTCAGCTCCTCCCATAAATGAAGCAAGCCTCGATACGCGCTTCGCGGAAACGCCCCCTCCATTACTCGACACACGCTCCGAAGCCTCGATACAGAATGTCCCATCACTAGTAACTGCCATCTCCTTACAAATGTTTATTAGATTAACCACACTTATACAGACTGTATATAACAGCCAACTCTAAAATGTTTGTTCACAGAGAAAAGTCACAGACAGACTACGCTAACGACATGTGATGTTACAACACTAGTGAAATATTAGTGTCATTTCATTCTTTTCAAAGGTTTATTTGCATGACGCACAAACAGACACAATTGAAAGGTACAAATGTGTTGTGCATGACACGAATTCAAACGTGGTGCAGATGTGTGTCACAGGTTGATCTGGCTGTCGGCTGTGGCACTTGGCCAGAGGTGGCGCTGGTTGACTCGAGTCCATCATCGTGCACAAAGTAAACTGCTCGCTGTAGTTGTGAAGCAAAAACGCTGAATTCGGAGAAATAAACCGTGCGAGGGGAACGATAACGACGACAAGAGTCTCCCGATCGTTTACTCTTGCTCTCCTGTGAACAACGTCGGCGTGGTGTTAATTGTTTGCTGTTTTCGCAATCGCGTCGCGAATGAGGATATCACCAGGTAAACTCGCCACATTTTTAAACATTTTGTTGTTCAACAGCATCACGACTGACGGAGTGTGTTTGAGATAACCTCACAAGTGTCACAGGTGACACATTTGGCGTTTTTTTGCTTGTTTGTCGGTAGCAGCTCCTGAAGCGCAAGACTGCCACACATCTGTTCGACTAACGCCAGTTGATCTAAACGCCAGTAGATCTGGAACACCGTCCAGCCCCACGCATGGGGCGATCCGCGGTAGCTCGTTAAGGGAGATTTGCCGTGTTGTGGCGTTAACGTCATTTCAACAAGATTAACCCTGACAGCACTAGTGGGAACACAACGAATATGACTGCACATTTACGCCAACATCATCCTAGTGCAAAGACAAGTGGAAGCAGACAAAAACAACAAGCACGCTACTAACTTTACCCGAGTCATTTAGACAGCCGTTAGCACATGATCCTCCTTATGGGGACCTGGTATGTTTAATATGCTGCTGAGAATATAGCCCAGAAGAAGCGTATAGTATAGCTTTTATTTTGGAAAGAGCCATTTCTCTGTAATAAACTCTCTTTTCCAAAGATGAGTGATTCCTCAATCAGATACAGGGCTCGCAAAATCGCTAGCCCGACGTCCCGGGGCTAGCGATTTTTCCAGTCGGGCTACCAAAATCTATCTCTTCCCTGCCTGTCCGGCTATTGTAGGAAGGAAAAATATATGTCAATGCTTTTGCATTCTTTCGGAAATGTAGCTGGGTAATTATGTCATTGGCATCGGTGAGCCACTGTCAATATGTGACATATTGAAATCGCGTTTGAATTTGCGCTTGTTTTTTTGCTTTCACTTTGCAATCGCGTGAACTGTGTATAGAGAGCGACAGTACTGATTGGTGAGTGATGATAATTTGCGCACCAATTCCTCTGGCATCGTCTTATTAATCGTTAGACATTTGTTTAGAACTCTTACAGATGTTGAAGAAGCTCCTTTAAGCAATTACTGTGATGTTCCTCCACCTCCAAAGAAATGTCAGAAGTCCGAACCACAAAAGAAGCGCGTATTCTCGGAAAAGTAGTTGCAGGAGGTGAGCTGGCTTCAAACAAATGATGAACGCGCAGAGATGTGGTGTAGAATGTGCCGTGAAAATTTAATAAATGACAAATTAAAAAGGCATGAACATTTTTTTTTTGGTATCGAAAAAATATCGAACCGTGACACCAAAGTATCGAACCGAACTGAACCGTGAATTTTGTGTATTGCTGCACCCCTAATAAATAAATATATATACTGCTAAATTTTGTATCGGTGCGCAAACCTTTTGTGTTTGTTTCCAATAAGTTGCCAAAAATGTGTTCTTTTAACTTGTCAGATGAACATATGAGACACTTTGACTCTTCAGTGCAGTGTGGAGCCTAACAAAGATCTGTTTTGTGTCCCAGCTGATCAGCAGGAGGAGAAGAGTCTGACGGAGCAGCAGAGGAACATTTTCAGCTACTTGGACTCAGCTCAGCCACTACAGAGGAAACAATGAGCTCAACACAGAAGGTGACAGACAGAGCAGGGCGATATGACCAAAAATATTTATCATGATATACATTTGAAAATTTGCGATAATGATATAACTGATGATATAATTGACGCTAGAGCTGGGCGATATGAGATTTTTTCATATCACGATATGTTTTTTTCATTTCAGGCGATAACGATATCTATCACGATATAAGCCAAATAACTATATTTGTAAGATTTAAATGTGCCGTTGCTCACAAGTAAAATGTGAAATAATCAGCAGCTTGTTTTTATTTAAATATTTATTTCCCATAATAAGTTCATCCATTAAGCGGACGCGAATGGATGGATGAAGTTCAACAGGGTAGATGTACTTAAGGAACATGAGACTTTTTCAGATAAATAAAGGCAAATATTGCAAACTACACAAAAGGCAGCCGCTAAAGCGTTTAAGTTTCAAAATAGAACAAACGAAACAGACTAAATTGTCAATTCCACTTAGAAACAAAATATTAATTCTAAAAATAAATCTTAGTTTGTTTTACAGAAGAACAGACAAAACTGACTAACTTTTGTCAATATCAAATAAACTGAGAACTAAAAGGAAATTCTCAATCTCTCCTTGTTGTATAGCTTAGCTTTTCAAACAGTTTTAACAGTTACTTTAGTCTGACAAAAGCCGAATGACGAATTAGCGCTTCCAGTCAGAGACTGAGGCTACGTCCACACGTACACGGGTATTTGTGAAAACGGAGATTTTCCGTTTTCGTTTTAAAAAATAATCCCGTCCGCACATAAAGGGAGAAATGAAGGAAAACGCTGCTATGAACATGCCAAAGCAGCAGGTGGCGCTAGATTCCTAACCGTGCAGAAATGTTGGCCAATCAGAAGTCTAGAAGCCTCGGTGGGAAAAAGTAAACAAAGCTGGGGCATAGAAGCAGAACCGAGTCGTATGTGTGGAGGGACAGTAACTGTGTGTATATGTAAGCATTTAAACACTGCAGAGAGTAGAATTAACAGTAACAGTATTGTAGAAATTCATTTCACCGAAACAATAACGTGGTGCACAGTGTGACGCATGCACCAGTTTATTGTATTTCCAGACTTGCTTTCGGCACAATTTACAGTGCACGCTACTCTGTTTTTTGTCAGACTTGAAATAGCCGAAATACCGTCACACTACGGAACTTCTATGGCTCTTCCGTTCGACAATCTCTCCGGCATTGGAACCATCATCTGTTTTCTCTTCGGTCACGCTCGGTTGATTTTTCTAGTCGGCACACTCATTTCCTCCATTACCCGCTGGCTCCATTACCCGCTGGCTGCTTCCCAAACAAACACACGTGCGGCTTGGCACTTGTGCTGTATGTAACAAGTCACGCGACGTGACGCTGCGGCTGTGATTGGTTCGGCTCTGCGCTACTTAATTTGGATTGGCTGACTTTTTTTTTTTTTTTAAGAGGACAAGAACGGCGAGGTCTATCGCGATAGTTTAATTTCTCTATCGAGTAAAAGTTATATCGCGATACATATCATTATCGTTCTATCGCCCAGCTCTAGTTAAAGCCGTGTCACTGCACCTGAGCCTAAAAGGTAGGCCGAATCAATGTTTCTGGTGTGCTGTAGGTTATTGTTATGTACTACATTTGTTACTTGTTTATGAAGCACAGCACATGTTTCGTACTTGTAATTACCGCTACTTGTACATATACCTAAAAAGTTATGCAAATATGTACCATAACTTGTTTTTCAAAATATTAATAAAAGGGGTGTGATGAAAGATTTTTAATTTTGTGAATTATGTTTAGTAGTAATTTGCACCAGAGGTACACTTCAACTGTGAGAGACAGAATGTGAAAAAAAAAATCCATGAATCCACATGGTAGGATTTGTAAAGAATTTATTCGTAAATCAGGGTGGATAATAAGTATTTGGTCAATAACAAAAATACAACTCAATACTTTGTAACATAACCTTTGTTTGCAATAACAGAGGTCAAACGTTTACTATAGGTCTTTACCAGGTTTGCACACACAGTAGCTGGTATTTTGGCCCATTCCTCCATGCAGATCTTCTCGAGAGCAGTGATGTTTTGGGGCTGTCGCCGAGCAACACGGACTTTCAACTCCCGCCACAGATTTTCTATGGGGTTGAGGTCTGGAGACTGGCTAGGCCACTCCAGGACTTTCAAATGCTTCTTACGGAGCCACTCCTTTGTTGCCCGGGCGGTGTGTTTTGGATCATTGTCATGTTGGAAGACCCAGCCTCGTTTCATCTTCAAAGTTCTCACTGATGGAAGGAAGTTTTGGCTCAAAATCTCAGGATACATGGCCCCATTCATTCTGTCCTTAACACGGATCAGTCGTCCTGTCCCCTTGGCAGAAAAAGAGCCCCATAGCATGATGTTTCCACCCCCATGCTTCACAGTAGGTATGGTGTTCTTGGGATGCAACTCAGTATTCTTCGTCCTCCAAACATGACGAGTTGAGTTTATACCAAAAAGTTCTACTTTGGTTTCATCTGACCACATGACATTCTCCCAATCCTCTGCTGTATCATCCATGTGCTCTCTGGCAAACTTCAGATGGGCCTGGACATGCACTGGCTTCAGCAGCGGAACACGTCTGGCACTGCGGGATTTGATTCCCTGCCGTTGTAGTGTGTTACTGATGGTGACCTTTCTTACTTTGGTCCCAGCTCTCTGCAGGTCATTCACCAGGTCCCCCCGTGTGGTTCTGGGATCTTTGCTCACCGTTCTCATGATCATTTTGACCCCACGGGATGAGATCTTGCGTGGAGCCCCAGATCGTGGGAGATTATCAGTGGTCTTGTATGTCTTCCATTTCCTGATGATTGCTCCCACAGTTGATTTTTTTCACACCAAACTGCTTGTCTATTGTAGATTCACTCTTCCCAGTCTGGTGCAGGTCTACAATACTTTTCCTGGTGTCCTTCGAAAGCTCTTTGGTCTTGGCCATGGCGGAGTTTGGAGTCTGACTGTTTGAGGCTGTGGACAGGTGTCTTTTATACAAATGATGAGTTCAAACAGGTGCCATTCATACAGGTAACGAGTGGGGGACAGAAAAGCGTCTTACAGAAGACGTTACAGGTCTGTGAGAGCCAGAGATTTTCCATGTTTGAGGTGACCAAATACTTATTTTCCACCCTGATTTACGAATAAATTCTTTACAAATCCTACCATGTGAATTCATGGATTTTTTTTTTTTTACATTCTGTCTCTCACAGTTGAAGTGTACCTCTGGTGCAAATTACTGACCTCTGTCATTATTTTAAGTGGGGGAACTTGCACAATCGGTGGCTGACTAAATACTTTTTTGCCCCACTGTATGTGCGAAACAGGATTTTCCCCTGATTCTAGCTTGTGCGGCTAATATTCAGGTGCGCATTGTAGTCCGGGAAATGTGGTAATTATTGTGGAAACATGATTGATTATTTCTGTGCATTTGATGTACACGTGCATTAAATTAAAGTTGATTATGTCGATTAAGCATCATGAGGGCGGGGGTGGTTCTGGGAGATTTTTGCTGGGAGTTGGCAACTCTATTAGTTAGGTTGTTTAATATTTCTGATAAGTACTCTTTATAATACTAGAATAGGAAGGATGGTGCAGGTTTAAGTTTATTAGATTGATGTGTGTTGCTGAACTATAAAATATTTGAATAGAATAGAATTCAACTTTATTGTCATTGCACATGTCACAGGTACAGGGCAACGAAATGCAGTTTGCTTCCATCCAGAAGTGCTTTAGCCATGATATAGATATATTAGCAATAATATAGATATGTAAGTATATTACAGAAATGGGTCTATTATGGTATGTTATAATGTACACGGTATGAAGTATGTTATGAATATGCTATAACTATAAGTATGTACAGGCTGTAGTGAGTACAAGCTATGAACAGGATATAAATAGGAAAAACTATACAGAAATATGAGATGTACAGCTATACAGAAATGGGAAATATGCAAGTTATAAACAGTTGTTGAATTAAAAATTATCGTATTTTACAGAATGATTATTTATACAGTGGTGCAGTTAAGATAAGTGAGATATGTGGATAATTTCTACAGAGGCTGTATAAAGTGCAAGTGGTTGTGAGTGGTGGTTCAGTCAATGTTATTATTGTGTGTTTGAGGGTACAGTTGTCCATTGTGTGTGTGTGTGTAGGTGGTTGTGGGTGTGTGTATGTTCAGTCCGTGAGTTTAACGTGGGTCAGATGTCAGGAGGCAGAGTTCAGGAGTCTGACAGCTGTGGGGAAGAAGCTGTTCCGGTTCCTGGTGGTCTTAGTCCGGAGGCTCCTGTAGCGCCTCCCAGAGGGCAGGAGGGTGAAGAGTCAATGTGATGGGTGACTGGGGTCTTTGATGATTTTCCCAGCCCTTTTCAGACACCGCTTCCTATAGATGTCTTTTATGGCAGGAAGTGGTGCTCCGGCGATGCGCTGGGCAGTTTTCACAACTCTCTGCAACGCCTTCCGGTCCGAGGCAGAGCAGTTCCCGTACCAGACTGTTATACAGTTGGTCAGGATGCTCTCGATGGTGCAGCGATAGAAGTTCACCAGGATGTCTGAGGACAGGTGGTTCTTCCTTGGAGTCCTCAAGAAGAAGAGGTGCTGGTGAGCCTTCTTGACCAGCTTGGAGCAGTTGGTCGTCCAGATGAGATCCTCGGAGATGTGGACTCCCAGGAACTTGAAGCTGCTCACACGCTCCACAGCCGTCCCCTTAATGTAGATGGGTGGATGTGGGTCAGCATTGCTCCTGTAGTCCACGATGAGCTCCTTGGTCTTCTCGGTGTTAAGCAGCAGGTTGTTTGTGTCGCACCACTCAGCCAGACCATCCACCTCCTCCCTGTAGGCGGCCTCATCGTTGTCACTGATGAGGCCAATCACCGTGGTGTCATCTGCAAACTTAATGATGGTGTTAGAACCATCGGCAGGTCTGCAGTCGTGGGTGAAGAGGGAGTAGAGGAAAGGGCTCATTTGGTATAACGGAATAGCTTTAGTGTCTTGTTTTTAAAACTTGAGTATGAACTTATACCAGTGGTTCTTAACCTTGTTGGAGGTACCGAACCCCACCAGTTTCATATGCGCATTCACCGAACCCCTCTTTAGTGAAAAAAATTATTTTTTTTCAAATTCAAGACATAGATATGTTTTTTTACTGGTGCACAAAATGAGCCGTACATGAACATCACCTTGTTCAAAGAACAAAACCAACACAGTGCATGAACTTACAACAAATTACATACCTGCAAATCAGTGTGACTTTTGCTGTTGCCTTTGAGAGACCAGTTCAGATATGCGTGGCTTCACCTTGGCAAGTGCCAGTCTCATGTCATTTTCACAGAAAAGTCTGTTCCTTTTCTTCGTTTTTATGTCCAGCATCGTCGAAAAGGATTGCTTGCAAAGATATGTTGTAACAAATGGTATAAAAAAATCCACGGCTTTCTTAGCAATAACTGGATACTCGTCCATTTGTCGACACCAAAACGTTGAGAGTGTTGTTGTTCTGAAGAGTTGCTGTTGAACCTGGCTCTGCTGAATTTCAATGAATTCGTCAAGGTATTCATCATTGACATCTGCTGTCTCAACAGCAAACGTGAACGGCTGTCTCACCCATGCTGGATATGACTCTCTTGTAGGGAAATATCTGTCGAGAGACTTTGCAAGCTCATCTAAGTGCGTTGCAATTGTTTGCTTCAGTTCCGTGGATACAGAAACATCTCCGATTCCAGACACATCTTCGACCTTACTTACACAGTTGTCCAGAAGGGGGAAGTTTGCAAAGTTGTTGTTCTCTGTTCGTCGTTTCCATAACGTCTGTACAAACTGCAGAAACCATGTCCCCTGAAAAATTGTTGTCTCCGAAGACGTCATCCACAAGCTTCTTCACATCGGCTGCCTTAGTTGTTGTTGTAAGAGGCTTACAAAATAAAAAATCTTCTTTTATCATGTCATCTTTCACATAGCGCACAAAAACAGTAAGCTGGCTTAGATTAGCAACGTCTGTGCTCTCATCGAGCTGAAGGCTGAATTTTGCCGGGCTTGAAATCAGATCGGCGACTACTTGAGCCAAGATGTCTTTACTCATGTCTTCTATTCTGTCGCTGACGGTGTCATTTGAAAGAGGAATTTGTGATAATTTACCTTCGGCCGCTGTTCCGAGTATCAGATTTGCCATCTGGTTTCACGAGTGTTTCACCAATGGTGTGTGGCTTGCCCTGCTTTGCGATCAGGTAAGCAACTTCGTACGATGCTGTGAGGATCGGTTTGTTAACGGGTACAAATCCAAGAGCAGGCAGAGTGGGCCTTTCATCGAATCTGGCTCTCTTCACCTTGAATTCAGCAAGTGTTGTGTTCTTGTATTCCCCGTCTCCATGCAGCTTCAAGAAGTGTTCCTTTAGTTTTGCCGGTGCGAGACTAGAGTTGCTCAACTTGGCGTTGCAAATCATGCAGATAGGATGCTCACTCCCATCACGTTCCATGATACATGTAAATCCATATTGTACATATTCGTCCAACCACTTTCTTTTTTTGCCCGACATAGTTAGTATGGATTAAAATGTTAAAAAAAAAATCACGCGAAGTACTACCACGACATTCACATGTTGACTACTGCGCGCGCTACATTCCCCGCACCCCTGATTGGCCAAGCAGTGTAGCATGATCGTCTGCAGCCAGTGATGGCCAGAAGGGGGCGTGTCATCACAAATTTACACGATAATTCGGGCGTGGCTGGACCTCTGCGACCTCCGCAGTGGAGGCTCTGCCGAACCCCTGAGACCGACTCACCAAACCCCTAGGGTTCGATCGAACCCAGGTTAAGAACCACTGACTTATACAAAATGCAGCAAGATTTTTATTTAAAAAACTGTTTTATTGATTACAAAAAACGCTATCGGATTCGTATCGGCAGATATCCATATGATATCGGTATTGGACATTAAAAAGTGGCATCGTGCCATCTCTAATACGAATATCGATAAAATGCATTATCAGCTTTCTTGGCTTCCTGTACAGGCTAAAATATTCTATGGCTTACTTGTAGTTATAAAGAACGCAATTCTGTTAAACACGCCACATTTATTTTTGCTCAGCTGCAGTATCCAGATGAAATACATAATGATATTATACGATTTTCAACAAACTGCAATTTAGTAAATCCTCGAGTTAAAAGTAACTTTTTGTAAAACTGTTATATTTAGAGCAACTTTCAGGTGGAATAAATTGCCTTATAAAATTAGAGAATTAGCAACTATTCAAAACTTCAATGAACATTTAAAAGCCGATTTACAGAACTTTTAGTTGTTGTAAATATTGTAAGAGATGATTTGTTTTTGAAATTTCTGTAATGTGCCTCAATGTTATTGATAATATTATTATTATTATTATTATTATTGTTGATTGCTTATATTTTAATTGTGAAACCTCACTGTGGATGTAAGAGCCAAATTATGTGGATATCTTGATTCCACTTTATTGTATAATATTTTATGTGATTGTATTTGATGGAAGACGAGCAACATCTGTTGTGGAAGCTAATGGGGTTCTTCTTGAATAAACAAACATAGGATTTATTATCACTGAATAATTGTGTGTGTGTGTGTGTGTGTGTGTGTGTGTGTGTGTGTGTGTGTGTGTGTGTGTGTACAATCAGGAGGGATGGGCTTGATTTTAGTGTTTAAACAATCATGAATTATTTTTAACAGCAGGTTGGATCTAATGTGTTAGAACTACCAGCAGGTAGGGATAAGAGACCTTTAAGGTGTTTGGTGCCACACTCCACCTTCAGGTTTAAAACTAGTGTTAATGGAGGGAGTTTGAAGGTTGAGTTTGTTCCACGACTGCATTTCACTCACTGCCTCTGTTTGTATCTCTGTCACTGCAGGACCAACATGGAGCGAGAAGTCAGCGCTCTCAGGAGGCCGACAAACCTCACAGAAGAAAGAGAGAGAAAAAACACACCTGTGACGAGTGTGGGATGGGTTTTATTTCCAAGTGTCATCTAAAACAGCATCAGGTCATCCACATTGGAGAGAGACCATTCAGCTGTGACTTGTGTGGAAAGTCTTTTTCCAGGAAGCGTTCCCTAAAAACACACCAACTCATCCACAGTGGAGTTAAAGCGTACAGCTGTGATCAGTGTGGCAGAGCTTTTAATCGCAGTAGCAACTTACAGAGTCATCTAGTTACCCACTCTGGAATTAAGGCATACAGCTGTGACATCTGTGGAAAAACTTTCAGCCAGAGAGGGCACCGAAATATACACCTACGCATTCACACCAGACATGATGTGTACTGCTGTGAACAGTGTGGCAAAGAGTTTATAACAGACACACAGTTAAAACAACACATGTTTAGCCACACTGAGCAGAGACCTTATAAATGTGACTTGTGTGAGAAGACTTTTAAAGCTCCACATTACCTGAGAAAACACCAACAGATCCACACCAGAAAGAGACTCTACAAGTGCAGTTACTGTGAGGTATGTATTTATATTGTTATCTTGTCATTTTAGCCTGACTGTTTGGAACATCTCTGCTCATTAAACTGTGTTAGCATGTTAGCAATTCTACTGCATGGAAAAGCAGCTCTGAGTGATTATTCAGATTTTCATGTCAGTTATGATTTTAGTATTACTGTAGTATTCTGGTGGTAGTATTGTAGTTATTGCAGCCCAGTAAACTGTGTTAACTGAAACAGTAAAATGTAATTGGACGTCTGCAGAGATGCTCTTTATTTCAGGCGACGTTCAGGATAAAAATGTTGAAGGACTGACTTACACTGTCTTTGTGTCTTTGTTTAGAAGCAGAGCGACACAGATGGATCCAGTTCTCAACCCTGTCATCACTGTGGTGGTGGGAAAGACTTTCGTTGTGACCTCTGTGGAAAAACTTTCAGTCACCAACACACCCTTAACACATCAACGTAGACACACTGGAGACAAACTGAAATACTGCAAAGAATGTGGGAGAAGCTTCCCCACATCAACTGAGTTAAAACAACATGAACTGATTCACAGTGGGGTTAAAAAGCACCTCTGTGATCAGTGTGGGTCATCCTTCACCACTGCAAGTAAGCTTAAAACACACAAACGAGTCCACACAGGAGAGAAACCACACAAGTGCAGACACTGTGACAAAAGCTTCTCAGATTCATGTAGTCGTAACAAGCATGAACGTACACACATGGAAGGAAACTACAGCTGTGACCAGTGTGACAAGAGCTTCAGGAATCTCAGTTCATACTCCGAACACAAACGATCCCACGTTACTAATAAACTGTTTCACTGTTACCAATGTGCCCAAACATTCACCTCATTGTCTGCTCTGTGCAAACATCAGCGTGATCACTCAGGGCTGAAATCACTCCCATCACTGGATCACAGTGAATCTGAAGAGACAGAAAGATCCTCTGGTTTCAGTGTCAGACTCAAAAAGCTTGAGATCAGGCTCCACAGAGTTCAGATAGAATCATTTAAACTTGTGTTGAACTGAACTGGTTGCTGGGCTGAACTTCTACATAATACAGATTTACATGGGATCTTATTTTCTGTCGTTTTACTGAGTCAGTTTTTTCCTTTTTTCTCTGTCCTGCTTTTGCTCGTCTGTAAATAATTGAAACTCAGTCAAATAGTTCATTGTTCTCCAGCAAAACGTTTTGGAAACTCATGTTTAACCTTTAAAACTCTGACATGTTTTAGCACACAAGGCTTCATCGGGGAGTTCACTCATGATTGGACCATGAGAATAAAGGTTTTCAGTTCTTTCAAAAAGAGTCTTGGAGGTGTTTGATGTTTCTGTTTTTTCTGAAACCACCTGAAAGAAAAACCATTTTTCTTCCTTCATGTATTGTGGAAGTTTTTAATGTTTCTTCATCTGTGATGTTCTTGAATGTGTTGACATGAAGCTGGTACAAATAAACTGTCCTTTTAGCTTTAGCTCCTAATTTATTCATTATTTATGGATGTAGCACAGCAGCAGTTTCTTGATTAACACATGGAGGGCTCGGGATCTGATGGTAAATAATGTTTTGTGTCCTTGTACACATCATACAGCTCAGCTGTTCCACAGATGTCAGGTTTACACAGTGGGATGGTTTGTAAGAACGCAGCTCTCCTGTGGATAAATCCTTACTCTTAGCCTCAGGACCTCACACAGTCCCAGCAGGTTCGGTCAGAAGATTTATCCCTTTTTCATTTCTATATGATTCTTCTTGCATCTAAACAAAGATGAAGATGATGATGATGAGTCGTTTATGAAAAAAGAAGCAAAAAACAATATTGTTTTATGAGGATTTTTATGGCAGATTTTGTGCATCAACATTTTTGTAAATGAAAATGTTAAAAGGATGCAAAGGAGGAGGAGGGCACAAGAACTCAGCACGTGATACTGACTGGAAGCAACACAGCTGCTGTTGACAAAGCAGCAGAGTCAGATATGAATGTGTATTGAATTCATCGTGTAAATATACCAGATTTATCCACATACGTCAGTTTTCACCCTTTTTTTTACTTTCAGTAAGTTTACTTTTAGTTTATTTTTACTTTCTGAAGACGCAGGAGAATCTGTTTCATCATGATTGAGCATTTCATTAATGTTACACCCCAATGTTTTCATTTGAACCCCAAGTGTCATTGTCTTTGAAAAAGCACAGAGTATAATGCATCTATTTTGCAAAAATAAATAATTACACAAGTGTTTCAACACTTTCAAAGAGGTACCCTGTTTTTCCTTCATCGTATCGTACAAATAGAGATAATATAATTATCTGAGGAACAATTGTCAATAAGCAGAGAAGTTATTAAAATATTAATGCAAGACATGGAAGCAGGTGGTGTTGTTCCCAAATTAGGAACAATATTTTAAAATTACTTCACAATTCTTCTTGCACTTCAGATTGTTACAAACTATCAGAATGTAAAGAAAGTCAGAAAATGGACAACCTCAGCTTATAAAACTGCTATTTTTTACGGAGCCCCGCAGGGGACATGGGAGAAAAAAAAATTAGGGAGGAAAAAAAAAAATTAGGGAGAAAAAAATAAAAATTAAGACGGACTTTTGCGAGCTCTTGCAAAAGTATTGCGAGAGCTCACAAAAGTTTTAGCCGCATTCTTCGGAGGCCGCCAGCTCGAAGCCGACCGGGAGGTCGAGGCACGATTTGCCGGGAAAGCGGTGTTCCTCCCGGCTGTAGTAGGTCTCGACCTCCCGTTAGCTTCGAGCTAGTGGGTGTCAGATCTCCAAAAACGTCGGAGCACTTTTGCAAATATGTGATGTCTTGTAAACCGAGCAGGTATCTGACGTTTACACAACTACATTCACGCCTCAAAATATCTTAAAAGTGTATTTTGTGACCCAGAAAGAGCAATATTACAACTAAGTAGCTGCCGCCATTGTTGGAATTCAACTTTCGCGAGAAAGTTTTGCGAGCTCTCGCAATACTTTTGCGAGCTCTCGCAAAAGTCCGTCTTAATTTTTTTTTTTTCTCCCTAATTTTTTTTTTCTCCCATGTCCCCTGGGGGGCTCTGTAATTTTTTTAACCACAAACCACTGGATCAATTTCAAGGGTTTTGCACTTGATTTTTATTTTATCATAAAACACTGCAGAGATGCAAAGAAATAATCATTATAACAGTGTGCAACTGCTCCACATTATACTGTGTCCAAGCTTCAGACGTCTCTGAAGCGACACTTTAAGAAACTCCTGCATAACTTCGGGGTGCACAGTCCACATTGCACAGTGACAGCACAAAGACCCACACAGCTGGATTTGGATATTTAACATTCTTTCAGTAAAAATTAAATCCTGCATGAGTTCATGAATGGGGCTCGGTCACTCAGGCACAGCTGGCTGCCGGCGGAGCTCACGGGCGCGTCACTGCAACTCCCCCTGGCTTCTGCTCCGCGGCTGCTGAGTGAGCCCTCATCTGGGACTCTCCTCAGCTCTTACTGGGACAGTGGCGCGGCTGCCCTCTGTGGGTCTTCCTTGGTCTCTTGTGTTCTGGGGGCCTCTGGATGTCTGGAGTTTTGATCTCCTCCATACCTGCTTGATACCATAGAGGACAGGGCTGTGGCTCCCCACACTCCCTAGCAGATCATTACATGAAGGAACCTTTGGAATACAAGCATGCTGATCCACACAGGTGTACACATGGGTATTCACAGACGCGGACTACAGCTTTCTTGGCTGCTGCCTCAAAGCACACTGTGCGCTGTCTATCTTGCGTGCTGCACAATATCGTTTATTATTTAGTAACTATTGATATCTACTGCTAGCTAGTTTATTGTGATGGTTCTGTTTTTTTTTTTATTATGTTGCTCTTTGCTGTTTGCTTTCTCTTCTGTTTTTTTTTGTCCATACAGGTGACCCAGGAGTTTTTTTTTTTCTCTCTTCCCCCCCTTCTCACCCTCTCTTCTCCCCTTTGGTTTTCTTTCTCTCCCTCTCTTTCTTTCATTCTTTCCCCCTGTCCTATCCCACAGTCATGTCTGTCTCGTTTGTAGCAACCGAAAATAAAATAAATTCATAATTATAATAAAGGTCAATCAAATGGACCAATATGGCAAGGCCATGATGATCCACTTGGTAAAATAAATCCGCTTGGCATCTTTCTTGGCCTCAAGACAACAATTCTGATGGCTATAGATCCAAACGGGACACAAAAAAAAGAAAAAAAAAGTATAGAGAATAAAAACCTCCCTCCTACTCTTACTCAGGGTCTCATAACACTTTTTCCAAAGCCAAACAAAGACTTACTTCTTATTGATAGTTGGAGATCCATCTGTCTGCTCATGAATGACTATGAGATTATGGCTTTAGTACTTGCTAACAGAATTAAAGAGGTCTTGGACACAATTATCGATGAGACACAATCAGGCTTTATGAGAAATAGATACATTTCTCATAACATTAGACTGGTTTTGGATCTACTTGATTACTCTGATTTGGTATTTGACAATAGCTTCATTCTCTTCCTAGAGTTTTAAAAGGCCTTTGCAAGGGTGTAGATTTGGTTGTGGCATTGGTGGGGACGGATGATTCAACCATCGAACCCTGCCCTGTTTCTTATTTTTTCCTTTTTGTTTTTGCTTCTTGATAAAAACAGGAGAAATATACTTGCCTACATATGCTATTCTACAACATTCTACAACATTATGCAACATTTTAGGCACTACTGCCCTCTATCAGATAGGGGGCTGAGATGTTTTATTCTAAACATGAA
>NC_137430.1:29654139-29671639 GCF_964374335.1 Astatotilapia calliptera
TGTCTTATTTGACAGCTCATTTACACTTGATAAACAAGTGTCTGCTGTTGTCAGATCCAGCTTTTACCAGCTTCGCCTTATTTCTAAGGCCAGGCACTATATCCCGTATAAAGACCTAGAAAAGCTCATCCACGCCTTTGTAACGTCGAGGCTTGATTACTGCAATTCACTTTATTGTGGTCTCCACTCTTCCCTTTTACATAGATTACAGACAGTTCAGAATGCTGCAGCACGCATTCTAACTAAAACCAAGAAGTTTGCCCACATTACTCCTGTCCTTGCTAATCTGCACTGGTTGCCTGTCAAATATCGTATTCAATTTAAAATTTTGTTGTTTACTTTTAAAATTACCAATAACACTGCACCAAGCTATCTTAAGGAACTTTTAAACCCATATGCTCCTGCTAGGGCTTTAAGGTCATCCTCACAGTTACTGCTGGTTCAGCCCAGATCTCGACTGAAATCTAGAGGTGATCGATCGTTTGCTCTAGTTGCACCGGAGCTGTGGAACAATCTCCCGATTGGCATCCGGGCGTCTGATTCTATTCATTCTTTTAAATCACAGCTAAAAACATATCTTTTTAAACTTGCCTTTTCTACCAGTTAAATGCTGGCTTGCTTGCAGTGACCTATTGACCTATTGTATTAAATTCTCTGCTATCTTTCCATTATTGCTGTCTTTTATCATGGTGGTACAGTCTTACCTTACTATAACCTATGTGCTGCAGTTTACTCTTATTGGTGGCTTTTATCTGTGAACATAATTCGTTACCTTTATGTATTTGATGTTAATGTGTGAACTGTTTTATTTTTTATTGTTTTATGTAAAGCACTTTGGTATGCCCAAGGCTTTTAAATGTGCTCTATAAATAAAGATTGTTGTTGTTGTTGTATATGTATGTATATGTGTGTGTGTGTGTGTGTGTGTGTGTGTGTGTGTGTGTGTGTGTGTGTGTGTGTGTGTGTGTCGGCCCACTGGGCATTTGATTCTAATAACCTGCCTCAGTCTCTCCTGCTATACTGCTAAATTTTGTATCAGTGCTCAAACCTTTTGTGTTTGTTTCCAACAAGCTGCCCACTTCGGGAAGCAAAGATGTGTTCTTTTAACTTGTCAGATGAACATATGAGACACTTTGACTCTTCAGTGCAGTGTGGAGCCTAACAAAGATCTGCTTTGTGTCCCAGGTGATCAGCAGGAGGAGAAGAGTCTGACGGAGCAGCAGAGGAACATTTTCAGCTACTTGGACTCAGCTCAGCCACTACAGAGAAAACAATGAGCTCAACACAGAAGGTGACAGACAGAGCAGGGCGATATGACCAAAAATATTTATCACGATATACATTTGAAAATTTGCGATAATGATATAACTGACGATATAATTGACGCGAGACAAAATACTTTACAACTCCACAACTTTATTAAAAGTCCCATCAATGTATTTTCACTTAAACAAGCAGCTGTTTTTTTTATGTGTATTGAAGTTATATAAAAATTTAACAGTGCAAATGCAAATTCCTTGCTGACAGTTTAACCAAAAGGCATTTCCAGTGGAAATTGGCCGACATTTGCTCCGAGGAATTTGCATTTGCACTATTAATATTTTTGGTCATATCGCCCTGCTCTACGTTCATGTGTTACTGTTTAGGCTTAAATTGGTTTGATGTTTGCTGCCTTTTTCTTAATGTAAAAAAATCCTCAGGTTACAATCAGACATTTTTCTTCACTGTACCTGTTGGGTCTAAACTCAGACCCCGCTGTCTCCAGGACTTATTCCCGTGAAAGAAAAACAAGGCAACAGCGATCGATCGATTTACTTGCAAGTGAGGCCTCGTCGGTATCTCAGAAACGCACTTCAAATGTCCCCCTAGAACCTCGAGAGGCTGGGGGGGGACAAATAAATTCCTTTCACCACAGAGTTAAAACAATGTAGAGATGGTAGCATAAAAATGACAACATTTAACAATTCACTTTAACAGAACCAAGCTGGTCATTTTACCAGCTCAGCTCTAATTCATATGACAGATAATATATGGTATAAACATCTAGATGATGGGAAAGTGGTATTCTTGGATAGATTTTGATCTTTTGATTGATAAACTAAAATGTTATTGATTTTCATCAGCTGCTCTGTGCTTGATGAAAGGTTGCCTCACTTCTCTACTCAGTTTTCACTGACGATCTGCAATATGTCTTGGGTTTATCTTGGGTATGCCAATGATTCTACCATGTTTTATTCAGCCAGTGACAACTCTGAATTGACCAACGTGTCACAACAAAATTTGCTGAATGTGTTTGACTGGATAAGTAAAAACAACATGATTTTAAATGTATCTAAATCCAAATCTATGTTAATTAGAAGCAGATTAGTCAACAGCCCACATCTGAGTCTTTCCATAGCCAGTGTTAGAACACGTCACCCAGATGAAACTTCTCGGCATTACCATAAATCACCACGTTTCATGGTCTCAGCTAGGGCTGCCACGATTAGTCGACTAGTCACGATTAGGTCGACTATCAAAATCGTCGACGACTGATTTAATAGTCGACGCGTCGTTTGAAGCTTTGTAAGACATGCAAATATGTACCATAACTTGTTTTTCAAAATATTAATAAAAGGGGTGTGATGAAAGATTTTTAATTTTGTGAATTATGTTTAGTTGTAGCTTCATTTAAAGGAAGAAGAGCTTGTGAATTGGAACCACCACAGGAAAAGAGAGTGAAGCCATATGTGTAGAAGAATGCGGTGACATACGATACTACCTCCTGTGTTAACAGACAAGTTAACAGTCTTTCTCTCCTTTTATGGAAATGTTTTTTGTATTCTGAACATGCCACTCCTACTTCCTTGAAAGCTCACTTGAAGTATAAATAAAGGATGCTCTGAAAGCCCTGGGCGGTTTTTCTGTGTCACATCTGTTGTACACACGTTGGCGTAGAGCAGATCGGACCGTGGCCGCCCATGCGCATGTAAAAATAGATATCTGAGATGTGAGTTTCTTTGCCTTCTAACAAATTTCTCCTCACAGGGTGTGTCTCCAAACAGCCATCTCTTTCCTGACAATTCCCTTTGTGCATATTCTCTTACATATGATAAGTCAACATTGAAACACCTGCGGCTTTTAGTCAGGTGCGGCTAATGTATGTGCGAAACAGGATTTTCCCCTGATTTTAGCTTGTGCGGCTAATATTCAGGTGCACATTGCAGTCCGGGAAATGTGGTAATTATTGTGGAAACATGATTGATTATTTCTGTGCATTTGATGTACACGTGCATTAAATTAAAGTTGATTATGTCGATTAAGCATCATGAGGGCGGGGGTGGTTCTAGGAGATTTTTGCTGGGAGTTGGCAACTCTATTAGTTAGGTTGTTTAATATTTCTGATGAGTACTCTTTATAATACTAGAATAGGAAGGATGGTGCAGGTTTAAGTTTATTAGATTGATGTGTGTTGCTGAACTATAAAATATTTGAATAGAATAGAATTAAACTTTATTGTCATTGCACATGTCACAGGTACAGGGCAACGAAATGCAGTTTGCTTCCATCCAGAAGTGCTTTAGCCATGATATAGATATATTACAATATATATTAGCAATAGTATAGATATGTAAGTGTGTTACAGAAATGGGTCTATTATGGTATGTTATAATGTACACGGTATGAAGTATGTTATGAATATGCTATAACTATAAGTATGTACAGGCTGTAGTGAGTACAAGCTATGAACAGGATATAAATATGAAAAACTATACAGAAATATGAGATATACAGCTATACAGAAATGGGAAATATGCAAATTATAAACAGTTGTAGAATTAAAAATTATCGTATTTTACAGAATGATTATTTATACAGTGGTGCAGTTAAGATAAGTGAGATATGTGGATAATTTCTACAGAGGCTGTATAAAGTGCTAGTGGTTGTGAGTGGTGGTTCAGTCCATGTTATTATTGTGTGTTTGAGTTGTCCATTGTGTGTGTGTGTGTGTATGTGTAGGTGGTTGTGGGTGTGTGTATGTTCACTCCATGAGTTAACGTGGGTCAGATGTCAGGAGGCAGAGTTCAGGAGTCTGACAGCTATGGGGAAGAAGCTCTTCCGGTTCCTGGTGGTCTTAGTCCGGAGGCTCCTGTAGCACCTCCCAGAGGGCAGGAGGGTGAAGAGTCAATGTGATGGGTGACTGGGGTCTTTGATGATTTTCCCAGCCCTTTTCAGACACCGCTTCCTATAGATGTCCTTTATGGCAGGAAGTGGTGCTCCGGCGATGCGCTGGGCAGTTTTCACAACCCTCTGCAATGCAACCTCTGCCTTCCGGTCCGAGGCAGAGCAGTTCCCGTACCAGACTGTTATACAGTTGGTCAGGATGCTCTCAATGGTGCAGCGATAAAAGTTCACCAGGATGTCTGAGGACAGGTGGTTCTTCCTCAGAGTCCTCAAGAAGAAGAGGTGCTGGTGAGCCTTCTTGACCAGCTTGGAGCAGTTGGTCGTCCAGATGAGATCCTCGGAGATGTGGACTCCCAGAAACTTGAAGCTGCTCACACGCTCCACAGCCGTCCCCTTAATGTAGATGGGTGGATGTGGGTCAGCATTGCTCCTGTAGTCCACGATGAGCTCCTTGGTCTTCTCACTGTTAAGCAGCACGTTGTTTGCGTCGCACCACTCAGCCAGACCATCCACCTCCTCCCTGTAGACGGCCTCATCGTTGTCACTGATGAGGCCAATCACCGTGGTGTCATCTGCAAACTTAATGATGGTGTTAGAACCATCGGCAGGTCTGCAGTCGTGGGTGAAGAGGGAGTAGAGGAAAGGGCTCATTTGGTATAACGGAATAGCTTTAGTGTCTTGTTTTTAAAACTTGAGTATGAACTTATACAAAATGTGTTACACGCCTTCGATGGGGTTTGTTTTTAAACTGTTTTTTTAACAGAAAAGCAGAGACAGGAGACATCAGTTGCGTTCGGTCTGCAGGCTCTTCCTCGTCTGGTTTATTAACAGAATTTAACAACGTTCTTTTCTTTTCATTTAGACACACACATTTCTCTTTTAACATCACAAACATTCAATTAGGTCCATAGCTCAAACCCTTTTGGTTACCTTGCACTCTCACAAGAATAAACTTACAAAATAATCATTGTATATGAACGTCCTTATTTACAATAAATCTGTAACCAATTCTGCTGCTGTTCAGCATCAAAAACATTTCTGTGCAGCACCACTAACACTGCAATTAACTCATTCACTGCCAGCCATTTTCAAATCAGGCAACTCCCCACTGCCAGGGTTTTTCAATTGACGTCTATAGACGTCAATGGCAGTGAATGAGTTAACCCACTTATGTCGCCTTCATACTTTTCTTATACTTTAACAGATTCAAACAATATATTACATTTGTAACCAATAAACAAAAATATTCTTCCATTGCTCACAAACAGTTCACAATCATCCACAAACAGTATACATCAGACTATTTACATTTGACACATAAGAACTGGGTAGGTCCTAATCAACTGTAACTTCCAATAATGTCAGGATAAAAGAAGTGTCTTAAGAGCTGCGTTTGTCACAAAATAAAACAGGTAATAAGACCAGCTGCCTATTTAGACTACGAGTGAAATGGCAGCTGCCATTACAAATGGCGGTATAGTTAGCTTTCTCTCCATCGGTGAAAACACACTCTCTCACAACATTCGCAGTCTTTAAACTAAGACAGGAAAAAGGTTTCTTGCCTTTATATGTACATTGCGGTGAGCAAACTTAAACTACTGACCTGTTTTTTTAACAGAAAAGCAGAGACAGGAGACATCAGTTGCGTTCGGTCTGCAGGCTCTTCCTCGTCTGAGGCAGAGACACGTTGCAACGGCCTATCGCACTCACCACTATCTCCCCCTTGTGGCAATGCCACGCAATTACATTGTCCATAACTCTAAATGAAAAGTGCAATACCACCATAAAATCAGGTCTTTTACATCAAAAACAATTCACAAAAAAATTACAATTGTGACCATACACTTGTGGGCGTCACAAATGCAGCAAGATATTTATTTAAAAAACAGTTTTATTGATTACAAAAAACGCTATATCGGATTCATATCGGTATTGGCAGATATCCATATGATATCGGAATTGGTATTGGACATTAAAAAGTGGCATCGTGCCATCTCTAATACCAATATCGATGAAATGCATAATCAACTTTCTTGGCTTCCTGTACAGGCTAAAATATTCTATGGCTTACTTGTAGTTATAAAGAACACAATTCTGTTAAACACGCCACATTTATTCTGCTCAGCTGCAGTATCCAGATGAAATACATAATGATATTATACGATTTTCAACAAACTGCAATTTAGTAAATCCTCGAGTTAAAAGTAACTTTTTGTAAAACTGTTATATTTAGAGCAACTTTTATGTGGAATATATTGCCTTTTAAAATTAGAGAATTAGTAACTATTCAAAACTTCAATGAACATTTAAAAGCTGATTTACAGAACTTTTAGTTGTTGCAATATTGTAAGAGATTTGTTTTTGAAATTTCTGTAATGTGCCTCAGTGTTATTGTTGTTGTTGTTGTTGTTGTTGTTGATTGCTTATATTTTAATTGTGAAACCTCACTGTGGATGTAAGAGCCAAATTATGTGGATATCTTGAATCCACTTTATTGTATAATATTTTATGTGATTGTATTTGATGGAAGACGAGCAACATCTGCTGTGGAAGCTAATGGGGTTCTTTTTGAATAAACAAATAAACAAACATAGGATTTATTATCACTGAATAATTATGTATAGAACTATAAAAATTATAGAAATATGTGTTAGAAACAGCGTGTGTGTGTGTGTGTGTGTACAATCAGGAGGGATGGGCTTGATTTTAGTGTTTTAACAGTCATGAATTATTTTTAACACCAGGTTGGATGTAATGTGTTAGAACTACCAGCAGGTGGGGATAAGAGACCTTTAAGGTGTTTGGTGCCACACTCCACCTTCAGGTTTAAAACTAGTGTTAACCCTTTACAGCCGATCGGAGCAGGCACGCTCTGTTTTGCGTAACTATTTTTAAATCCCGGTAGCTCTGCAACCACGTAAGCTAGCGCAATCATTTTTTTTGCATATGAAACTGGAGGAGTTGTACTTACATCTTATGCCATCAGCTTGTCCTAGGTCACAGTTTCCTTCCACATATAGCTTTGCAAAAACTGCATAAAAATCACTTGCAGCAACAAAAACATGATATTCCAGAAACACGCTTTGCCGATCCGATCAGCTGTTTGTAACACTTCCTACGTCCATCAGCGCGAACTATCACATGACCGCATGACCTGCCCGAAACCGGAAATGACGTCATTTTGCGGAAATGTAGTTTTTTACGATCGGGGCCTTATGACCCTATACTTGTGTTTTAAAAAGTTATGTTTGAGTTTATGACTTTCTGTGTCGTTTCTGGGATGCTTAGGACTCATATTGCACTGCTGGAAATAGTTTATTTTGATGCATATGCTGTTATTTTGCAAATTTGCACTATAATATTTATTTTCGTTTTTCCTGCAGTATATAAAAATTGGTGTATTTCAAAAATAAAACTATGAAGACACTCAAAATAAATTTCCTGTGGTGGGAAACTAGTTTGTGCAACTTTTTTGTATTTACAGTTTTGAGGAATGAGCCTCTTAAATTTCTCTAACTAGAAATACATGTTAAAAAAAACAAAAACGATTTTCAATTTTTTTGTAGTTTATTGCACTTTTTTGCAATTTATGTAATTACTATGCACCTAATGCAGACATAATATTAAAGTTTGGGCTATAATGGTTGTATTGATGTATAGCAACTTGAAATGCTCCCAAAAATGGCTCCACAGCATGTAAAAATATAATATAAGCTCTGACGGACTTGGTTCTATGGTAGGTCTTAAAGGGTTAATGGAGGGAGTTTGAAGGTTCAGTTTGTTCCACAACTGCATTTCACTCACTGCCTCTGTTTGTATCTTTGTCAGGACCAACATGGAGCGAGAAGTCAGCGCTCTCAGGAGGCCGACAAACCTCACAGAAGAAAGAGAGAGAAAAGACACACCTGTGACGAGTGTGGGAAGGATTTTACTAGGAAGGCTGAACTAAAACGTCATCAGGTCATCCACACTGGAGAGAGACCGTTCAGCTGTGACTTGTGTGGAAAGTCTTTTTCCTGGAAGCGTGCTCTAAAAACACACCAACTCATCCACAGTGGAGTTAAAGCGTACAGCTGTGATCAGTGTGGCAGAGCTTTTACTCAAAGTGGCCACTTACAGAGCCATCTAGTTACCCACTCTGGAATTAAGGCATACAGCTGTGACATCTGTGGAAAAACTTTCAGCCAGAGAGGGTACCGAAATACACACGTACGCATTCACACCGGACATGATGTTTACTGCTGTGAACAGTGTGGCAAAGAGTTTATAACAGACGCACAGTTACAAAAACACATGTTTACCCACACTGAGGAGAGACCTTATAAATGTGACCTGTGTGAGAAGTCTTTTAAAGCTCCACGTTACCTGAGACAACACCAACAGATCCACACCAGAAAGAGACTCTACAAGTGCAGTTACTGTGAGGTATGTATTTATATTGTTATCTTGTCATTTTAGCCTGACTGTTTGGAACAACTCTGCTCATTAAACTGTGTTAGCATGTTAGCAATTCTACTGCATGGAAAAGCAGCTCTGAGTGATTATTCAGATTTTCATGTCAGTTATGATTTTAGTATTACTGTAGTATTCTGGTGGTAGTATTGTAGTTATTGCAGCCCAGTAAACTGAGTGTGTTAACTGAAACAATTTCATTCATTTCATTTATTTATTCATTTTCAGGCACAACAAATACCTATATTGAACATAAAATACACAAAACAAAAAACAAAAATTGCCTGAAAAAGGAGTGGGACGAAGAAAACTTATTAAATCCCACCCCTATACTCACTCATCAACAAAAAAAAACAAACTTCCCGCAGCTACGCCCATCATTGCATACAGACCCATCAACAGCCCCGGGCACATACAAGCATCTAAGCGGCAGCTCGCAACCAACAATTAGAGCCTTCATAACTGAATACAGAATATATAAATTATAAATTGCATTACCACAGGTAACAGGCAGTAATAATACAAGTAACAAACACACATACATATACATACATATATATCTACACACACAAGTACATATATGTACATACATACGCACACTTTATTTATTTATTTATTTTTGGAATCCATACCACCAATGGTAAGAGGACAGACATTACAGAGCACACTAAAAACCATCATTGAGTATACTGTGACCAGACCAACTTTTTGCAGAGAAATTTAAATCTATGAATATTTTTGTATTGTTTCAATTGTAAACTCAGACTGTTCCAGATTTTCACACCACATACAGACACACAAAAGCCTTTACGGGTTGTTCGAGTTCTGGGTAATTTGAATTCTCCAAATCCTCTAACATTATAAACCTTTTCTCGAATTTCAAATCTAGTTTGTAAATTTGCCGGTAAAAGTTTAGTAAAAGCTTTATACAAAATTATGGATGTATTGTAATTAACCAGATCCTGGAATTTAAGTAACTTTGCCTGAAGAAAGAATTTGTGAGTATGATCTAGATAACCAGCCTTGTGAATAATACGCAGTGCTCGTTTCTGTACTGTGACTAATGGATTAGTTGTATTTTTATATGTGTTTCCCCACACTTCCACACAATATGTAAGATATGGAAGAACCAGGGTACAGTACAGAGTACGAAGTGCATCTTTATCAAGGAATTGTTTCACTTTGTTCAAAACTGCGAGGCTTCTAGAAATTTTGGTTTTTATGTGTCTGACGTGGGGTTTCCATGAAATTTTATTATCAATTATAACTCCCAAAAATTTGTTTTCACTCACATTATCAATTGGTACACCTTCAATGATAATTGGTAATTCTATATTATATTTTAAATTACCAAAAAACATTGCTTTAGTTTTATTTATATTTAATGATAATTTATTTATGTCCATCCATTTTTAAAATTAATTTTAGCTCCCTGTTTACGGTCATTACAAGATCAGTATAATCATCGCTACTGAAAAATATGTTGGTGTCATCTGCGAACAGTATGAGTTTAAGTACTTGAGAAACATCAAAAATATCATTTATGTATACATTGAAAAGTTTTGGTCCCAACACTGACCCTTGGGGAACACCACATGTAATACCAAGTTTCTCTGAATGGTAATGCCCTATGCTAACATATTGTTCCCGACCTGTTAGGTAACTTTTTAACCAGTTACCAGCTTTCCCTCGAATACCATATCTTTCCAATTTATCCAGTAAAATTGAGTGATTGATTGTGTCGAAGGCCTTTTTGAGATCAACAAAAATACCAACTGCATATTTATTTTTATCCAGTGTATCAGTAATTTCTTCTACTGCCTCAATTATCGCCATTGAAGTGGTTCTTTGCGTTCTGAAACCATACTGACCAACATTTATTATTTGATGTTTTTCAAGGAATTTTTCTAATCTTGAATTAAAAAGTTTTTCTAGAATTTTTGAGAATTGAGGCAGTAGAGAAATAGGCCTATAATTGGTAAAACTGTGTTTGTCATTACTTTTATATAGTGGTATTACTTTCGCAATTTTCATTTTTTTTGGAAAACAACCGGACTGAAATGATAAATTACAGATATATGTTAAGGGACTAGCAATATTCAGAATAACCGGTTTAACTACAGACATATTTATGTCATGATAATCCATTGAAGACTTACTTTTACATTTTAGTGTGATATTTATTACTTCTTGCTCATTTGTAGCTGAGAGGAACAGTGAAAAGGGATTTGATTTTATATTACTGATGTTTTCATTTTTATGACACGGGATGTCCGCTGCTAGTTCGGGGCCAACATTTATGAAGAATTTATTGAACCCATCGACAATATTACTCATGTTGTGATTTTCACCATTTGCATCAGTAAAATATTCAGGATATGATGTTCCAGAAGATCCTTGTTTAATTAAGTTGTTTAACACATCCCAAGTTCCTTTTATATTGTTTTTATTTTCATATAATCTTCTTCTATAATAAAGTGGTTTGCTCGTTCTTATAATATCAGTCAATTTATTTCTATATGCTTTATATCTTTGTTCCACTTCTTTTGTTTTTACTTTGATAAACTGTTTATACAGATTGTTTTTCTTTTTGCAAGCATTAATAATTCCTTTTGTGAGCCAAGGACTTTTTATCTTTTTTTTCTTTGTCATGTGTTCGTTTACAGGACAATGTTTATTGTACCACATAGTAAAAATATCTAGAAAATTATCATAAGCCTTGTCCACATCTGACTCTTCATACACCGAACTCCAATCTTGTTGTGCTAAATCGAAATTGAAGGCATGAATTGCTTCTTCATTTATTGTTCGCTTTGCTATCATGATCTTGGTATCTATTTTTTTTAAATCACAGTCACACAAAGTAAAAACTGGTAAGTGGTCAGTTATATCACAGACAAGCAGGCCACTATTAGTTTGGAAATCCATGACATTAGTAAAAATGTTGTCAATAATAGTGGCGCTATGTAATGTTATTCTGCTTGGCTTTGTTATTGTTGGATATAGTGATAAGCTGTACATTGTGTCAGTAAAGTCATCAATGGCTTTTAACCTTTTGGATTTAGCAAATCAATGTTAAAATCACCACAGATAAATAGTAATTTTTGGTTCACCGGAGCAAACGTTTTTTCTATCCATTCATTAAAAGTGTCAATACTTGAACTGGGTGTCCGATATATACAACTTATTATAACATTTCTCTTTTTTTCATTCATAATCTCAATAGTCAAACATTCCAAAATTCCATCAATAGCCATAGACATAGTTGTTACAACATTATATTTTATAGAGTTATGAACATATATAGCAACCCCGCCGCCCGCCTTATTTAATCTATTCATGTATTTTAAATCATATCCATTCAAACAAAAATCTATTCCTTTATCGACATTGAACCAAGTTTCAGTGATGGCTATAACACTAAAGGGGCGAGAAAATTGTTGCAAATAGTCCTTAATGAAATCAAAATTACAGTACATACTTCTGCTGTTAAAGTGAATTAATGAGAGCTTCCCGTCTAGGTTAATTTCTTTTTCATATTGTTCCTGAGTGAAATAATTACAATTTTTAACAAAAGAAGAGAGAAAGTTACTTTCAGAATCTATTTCTGGATCTATTATATTATGCTCCTTATATTCACAATCTAGATCAATTACCTTCTGTTGAAGAACTAATTTCAACGTGTCCATGTCATTTCCTGGTGTAATTGATACATTGGTGTCAGTTATACTTGTCCAGATCCTCCATGTTCCTCACTATCAGTACTTTTGCCTCTTCTGGTGTCCCGTTTAGCTTAATGAAAATCTTACAGTTTGTTACCCATGTATGTTGTATTTTACTGTTCTTCTTCAGTTGCCTTGCCTTCCTCGCGTTGTCTGCGTTTTTTCGTGTCAGATGCTCATTAATGAAAACGTCCGTGCCTTTCAGTTTACGATAAAATGTAATTGGACATCTGCAGAGATGCTCTTTATTTCAGGCGACGTTCAGGATAAAAGTGTTGAAGGACTGACTTACACTGTCTTTGTGTCTTTGTTTAGAAGCAGAGCGACACAGATGGATCCAGTTCTCAACCCTGTCATCACTGTGGTGGTGGGAAAGACTTTCCTTGTGACCTCTGTGGAAAAACTTTCAGTAAGCAAAACACCCTAAAAACACATCAACGTAGACACACTGGAGACAAACTGAAATACTGCAAAGAATGTGGGAGAAGCTTCACCACACCAAGTGAGTTAAAACAACATGAACTGATTCACAGTGGGGTTAAAAAGCACCTCTGTGATCAGTGTGGGTCATCCTTCACCACTGCATGGGGGCTTAAATCACACAAACGAGTCCACACAGGAGAGAAACCATACAAGTGCAGACACTGTGACAGAAGCTTCTCAGATTCAGGTAGTCGTAACAATCATGAACGTACACACATGGAAGGAAACTACAGCTGTGACCAGTGTGACAAGAGCTTCAGGAATCTCAGTTCATACTCTACACACAAACGATCCCACGTTACTAATAAACTGTTTCACTGTTACCAATGTGCCAAAACATTCACCTCATTGTCTGCTCTGTGCAAACATCAGCGTGATCACTCAGGGCTGAAATCACTCCCATCACTGGATCACAGTGAATCTGCAGAGACAGAAAGATCCTCTGGTTTCAGTGTCAGACTCAAAAAGCTTGAGATCAGGCTCCACAGAGTTCAGATAGAATCATTTAAACTTGTGTTGAACTGAACTGGTTGCTGGGCTGAACTTCTACATAATACAGATTTACATGGGATCTTATTTTCTGTCGTTTTACTGAGTCAGTTTTTTCCTTTTTTCTCTGTCCTGCTTTTGCTCGTCTGTAAATAATTGAAACTCAGTCAAATAGTTCATTGTTCTCCAGCAAAACGTTTTGGAAACTCATGTTTAACCTTTAAAACTCTGACATGTTTTAGCACACAAGGCTTCATCGGGGAGTTCACTCATGATTGGACCATGAGAATAAAGGTTTTTAGTTCTTTCAAAGAGAGTCTTGGAGGTGTTTGATGTTTCTGTTTTTTCTGAAACCACCTGAAAGAAAAACCATTTTTCTTGCTTTATGTAGTGTGGAAGTTTTTAATGTTTCTTCATCTGTGATGTTCTTGAATGTGTTCACATGAAGATGGTACAAATAAACTGTCCTTTTAGCTTCTGCTCCTAATTTATTCATTATTTATGGATGTAGCACAGCAGCAGTTTCTTGATTAACACATGGAGGGCTCGGGATCTGATGGTAAATAATGTTTTGTGTCCTTGTACACATCATACAGCTCAGCTGTTCCACAGATGTCAGGTTTACACAGTGGGATGGTTTGTAAGAACGCAGCTCTCCTGTGAATAAATCCTTACTCTTAGCCTCAGGACCTCACACAGTCCCAGCAGGTTCGGTCAGAAGATTTATCCCTTTTTCATTTCTATATGATTCTTCTTGCTTCTAAACAAAGATGATTATGATGATGAGTCATTTATGAAAAAAGAAGCAAAAAACAATATTGTTTTATGAGGATTTTTATGGCAGATTTTGTGCATCAACATTTTTGTAAATGAAAATGTTAAAAGGATGCAAAGGAGGAGGAGGGCACAAGAACTCAGCACGTGATACTGACTGGAAGCAACACAGCTGCTGTTGACAAAGCAGCAGAGTCAGATATGAATGTGTATTGAATTCATCGTGTAAATATACCAGATTTATCCACATACGTCAGTTTTCACCCTTTTTTTTTACTTTCAGTAAGTTTACTTTTAGTTTATTTTTACTTTCTGAAGACGCAGGAGAATCTGTTTCATCATGATTGAACATTTCATTAATGTTACACCCCAATGTTTTCATTTGAACCCCAAGTGTCATTGTCTTTGAAAAAGCACAGAGTATAATGCATCTATTTTGCAAAAATAAATAATTACATAAGTGTTTCAACACTTTCAAAGAGGTACCCTGTTTTCCCTTCGTCGTATCGTACAAATAGAGATAATATAATTATCTGAGGAACAATTGTCAATAAGCAGAGAAGTTATTAAAATATTAATGCAAGACATGGAAGCAGGTGGTGTTGTTCCCAAATTAGGAACAATATTTTAAAATTACTTCACAATTCTTCTTGCACTTCAGATTGTTACAAACTATCAGAATGTAAAGAAAGTCAGAAAATGGACAACCTCAGCTTATAAAACTGCTATTTTTTACGGAGCCCCGCAGGGGACATGGGAGAAAAAAAAATTAGGGAGGAAAAAAAAAAATTAGGGAGAAAAAAATAAAAATTAAGACGGACTTTTGCGAGCTCTTGCAAAAGTATTGCGAGAGCTCACAAAAGTTTTAGCCGCATTCTTCGGAGGCCGCCAGCTCGAAGCCGACCGGGAGGTCGAGGCACGATTTGCCGGGAAAGCGGTGTTCCTCCCGGCTGTAGTAGGTCTCGACCTCCCGTTAGCTTCGAGCTAGTGGGTGTCAGATCTCCAAAAACGTCGGAGCACTTTTGCAAATATGTGATGTCTTGTAAACCGAGCAGGTATCTGACGTTTACACAACTACATTCACGCCTCAAAATATCTTAAAAGTGTATTTTGTGACCCAGAAAGAGCAATATTACAACTAAGTAGCTGCCGCCATTGTTGGAATTCAACTTTCGCGAGAAAGTTTTGCGAGCTCTCGCAATACTTTTGCGAGCTCTCGCAAAAGTCCGTCTTAATTTTTTTTTTTCTCCCTAATTTTTTTTTTCTCCCATGTCCCCTGGGGGGCTCCGTAATTTTTTTAACCACAAACCACTGGATCAATTTCAAGGGTTTTGCACTTGATTTTTATTTTATCATAAAACACTGCAGAGATGCAAAGAAATAATCATTATAACAGTGTGCAACTGCTCCACATTATACTGTGTCCAAGCTTCAGACGTCTCTGAAGCGACACTTTAAGAAACTCCTGCATAACTTCGGGGTGCACAGTCCACATTGCACAGTGACAGCACAAAGACCCACACAGCTGGATTTGGATATTTAACATTCTTTCAGTAAAAATTAAATCCTGCATGAGTTCATGAATATCTGGCATTAATCAGATGAAAGCCTCTGCTGTAGCACCCTGTCATCCATTCATCCAAGAGATGTAACCAAGATACTGCCTCTATTAGATAATTATTAGATAATCATTTTTGAAAAATAATCTGTAACATCAGATTAATTTCAGATTTTTAATGTCAGATTTTACACGGTCAGGTGTAGCAGAGTTTAACTCAGAAACTTTAACTTTAACTCAAAACGTATTTTAAATAAATTTCAAACGAGCCATCATGATAAAGGGAATGTGTGCAGTTTTGGTGCTCCGTAAGTTCTGTGCTGAACAGCATGGCTGACTCTTCGTATCTACTATTGCCTCCACAGTCTGAGTCCACACAGGTAATGAGCCATTATGACCAATTATGGAGTCCCCTGCCAGCTCACGCTTTTTTTGAGATTATGTCAAAAGGTTTCTTTTGCCCTTTTCAAAGTGGGTAGTGGGTTTTTCCCATTCTATGCAAGGCCACCTGGGTTGACTGGAAGACTGTTTACTTAGCCTGGCAGGGCGAAGGACACTGTCTCAGCTGAAGTCTGGACATACACACACACACACACACACAGACATATACACACATGCAGATGTACACTCATCCCCCCTCCCCCTCCAAACGCCTTCAACACTTATTCCCTTCCGATGCTGACGTTGAATCAAGGAGACCAGCGCATAGGCTGCAGGCCCGGATGTACTGTCTACACTGACTGTCTCTCACCCTTTACCCACTCCTGTTGCTTGTCACGTGTTTCTTTGGTGTATTAAGAGTTTTTTCATGTGCAGAGGTGTTTTTTTTTTCTGTTCTTAAACTGATCTCCCTGTTCAAGCTCAGTCTGGGGGGAGTTATTTTTTTCTCCTTATCCTTCCTCGTGTGGTGCATCTTCCATTGTTATACCTCTCTGACCTGTCTTCACCATGTGATGTTTTTGTGTAATGTATGTATGGTTGGAGGGTAAGATGGCGACGCCCTTGCAGGTCGGCAGCCATAACATGAAATTTCCCCTTGTGGGACTAATAAAGGTATATCAATCAATCAGTCAATCAATCAATCAACTAGGGAAGCAGATGCCATTTCGGTTGCCAAAGCAATATGTAAGAATATCATCCCAGAACACGGGATTCCGGAGACTATTTATAGTGATGATGGTCCACACTTTGTAAATGAAGTGATTGGATTAATGGCACAGCATCTAGGGATAACACTAAAACATCATTGTTCATATCAGCCACAGTGCAGGGTTGGTAGAGAGAACTAACGGCACAGTAAAGCTGTGAGCTTTGAGATTATATATGGTAGAGCATTTAGAGTTTTAGTCTTCTGTAGTGATGATAGAAACACAGAAGAGAGAGCACATTAGCAGATTGGATGCTCAAAATGTTTAAAAGTAAAGAAGTCATGAGAACAAATGATCTGCCAGATGATTCTGTTTCTCCTCAGGAGCAGAGTCTGAAGTCTGGAGATTGGATGTTGATAAGGCCATGGAGAGGAAGTGCTCCGTTCTTACTGCAGGTTTTCATAGAAAGTATAGAAAGTATCTCTGGGGACATCTCAGGCCCTCCAAGGTTTGGAGGCCTATCTCCACCCACCATTACTTCCCCTGCCGGTGGCGGACTCCCTCAGGTATCGGTGCGTTGGTGGTTCTTTGTGTCTGGGGATGGGCGTCCAGGTACACACCGGCTCACTCCTTGGCGGCCGCTTATCGAAACCTGGAGCCTGGGGCTCGCACGAGCCACTTCGGAGGTGGGGTGCCCCCGGCCTCTCGGCCTGGGGCTCGGTCACTCAGGCACAGCTGGCTGCCGGCGGAGCTCACGGGCGCGTCACTGC